>NC_057933.1:4715829-4918329 GCF_018555375.3 Anguilla rostrata | reverse complement strand
TCATCATATGAAGGTTGTCTCTTCATTTCCTGATACTTCAAAGCACACACACACACACACACACACACACAAACACACAAAAACACACACAAAAGCAAACAAACAAACAAAAAGAAAATTAGCACATAAATATACAGCAGAAAATGTCTTCCCAAAAATGCTGGGAGACTTCGTCTGGATAAGGAGCATGTGCATTGCGGATTTTCACACAATAGTATTGTCCAGAGGTGGAAAGTCCAGGGGTCAGAAAGAGAAAGTCCTGCCCTGTCCTACCTACAAGCTCAGCCAGCTGATTTCACCAATCAGTTCTGCTTCCTGGTTGAAGAATTGTGCTAATTTGCAAATCCATGTGATTGGAACAAAATAATCGGGGAGAACTTTTACTACCTGGACCTGGGTTTTCCACCTCTGGTTTTGTTGTTTTGCAGACGATGTGCCCACTGGGCACGTTTTGAAGTGTGCACATATACACATTCATGTTGACATTTCTATTAATATCATTTAACAGACTCTCTTGTCCTGAGTGACTTTAAAAATTATAGGACAAGACAGCTTCATACCCATGTTTTCAGCAAGCAAAAACTCCAATGACTCCTGTCCACATAAGTTCCACAGACATTGTCTAATTTGACAGCTTTCATGAAATACGTTCCACGTGTCATGACTGCATGAATGGAAAATATCCGTACCACTTTGCCTTTCCTTGATTTTAAAAATCAATGTCTGGCTAACCTTTACATCCATTCATCCACCCATTATCTGTACCCGCTTATCCTGAGCAGAGCGTATCCCAGCGTGCATTGGGCGAGAGGCAGGAATACATCCTGGACAGGCCACCAATTTATCGCAGGGCCTTTTAAATCCTTTTCACAAAGTCCCGAAATCCTCAAGACACGTTCATTATGCAAGAGATGTGTGAAAGTGTCTTTTGAAGCATGTACTGTACCCTGGGTGTGTCCTCCACCTCGTAGATGCTCTCTGGGAGTGCATGGGCAGGAGGGCATGCTCTCATATTTGAGTACAAACTGTCAATCTTCACTTCCTCCTCTCCAGCACATTTCACTTCCTTTAGGGAAAGGTCTGCGTGTTTGGGGCGCCTGTCACAGAGAGGTGGAGGTGGAGAGGGACAGGAAGAGGGGGAGAAAAGGGGGGAGGGAGAAAGAGAGAGGGGGGGAATGAGAGAGAGGGGGAGAACGAAGAGGGAGAAAGAGAGAGGGGAGGGAGGGAGAGTGGAGAGAGAGGGGGGAAGGAGAGAGGGGGGAGAACGGAGAGGGAGAGAGGGGGGAAGGAGAGAGGGAGAGTGGAGAGAGGGAGGGGGAGGGAGAGAGAGGGAGAGTGGAGAGAGGGAGAGAGAGGGAAGGAAGAAAACGAGAGAGAAAGAGAGAGGGAGGGGTGAGAGAGAAAGTGAGAGAGAAGGAAATAGAGTGAAATAAAAGTTAAGCTAAAAGGAACAGCACTTTGATTTTTTTAAAAAGACATGCAACATTTGCTTGCATTCTGGATAAGCGACTGAATTTGTAGAATTCATTTTTTGTTTAAAAGCACAACAATCCTGGTATCATCTTAATTTTCCCCATGTAAACAAATGACCTTTGTGCAAGAATTAAATTCATTAAGCATTATGACACTATCAGCATTAAAAGCGCCTTGGTGTAATTCTTGAATTAACTCCTGCTCACTACAGACTCCTAGATTAATGCATTGCCATTCCAATACTGGGCATATAGCCTGTTTCTGCAAATAAAATGACCTCAAAAGTCTCCGTTAATATATGCTTAGATTTCAAGTAATCCGTTTAAATGAGCAAGCCATTTATGCGAGTGTAATATGAGTACTCAAGTTACTATTAGCCAATTAAAGTGACACACAGTGCATACAGTGACAGTTAAGAAAATGGGTAAATTTCAAACGTACCTTTTAGTGCGTTTACAATATAAAAATGCTCCCAATAGAAGACATATGAGCACAGCTCCACCGATTGCTCCAAGGACAATTCCCCACTTTCCAAAGTGCTCCACTGTCAGAAATACAGGCAGCATCATCTTTATTATCAGCCATGGCAACAGTAGTCACAGTAACAGGAATCCAAACTCTTTGAGTTTGACACGAGTTTTGATGCTGTGCAGTATAAAGGTTAGGAAAACTGGGCTTGCAGCTGAGAGGTTGCCATTACATTACCATTTATGTTAAATGAAAGACTGAGCTTCAGTCAAAATGTCGAAACTTCCTCAATTCAGTTCAGCAAAAACAAACCATACATATGGGTACTGCACATACAAAAAAAACTGTTATGATTCATACTTCTAGTGTTTCACTAATAATAACATAATGTGGTAGAAGCCCACAGTAGGGGACTTTTGGGGTGTTAAAGTTAAGCTCTGGTCTGTAAACACAGTAAGCTCCAGAATTATATAAATGGTTAAACATACCACTTAGCACTGTAAGGAGCACTAATAAAAAGGTGTAAAACATATGGAATGGTTGCAAATTTGCCAGGAAGAGGAAGCAAGTGCATGTTGTCCCCACGGATGGTGAGGAAGATGGGGAGGGAGGCCATTAATAACCCAAGGATCACTGTTTAAGAATTGCAGAGATTAGTTTGTTTCTTGTATTCAGCAAGTAAAAAAAAAAAAAAACATAAAATGGCATCTCCATACCAACTGACTCTTTGGAACGGTGGCACAAAGACAGCCCTTACTGAGCACAATAAACAAAACCAAGAATCTGGAGCTTGCCAAACCTCTTTGGAATTATGACTGGAAGAGGACGCTATTGTCAGATGAGACCAAAAATGAACGTTTTGGCCACACGCATTTATTTACTTCCTTCAAAATGCAGTCAATCTATACTTCTTTAACTGACAAATAAATTGCAACACTTCCTGTTTAGTACCACAACTGTACTCACAGATAAATTGATGTTTATCAAACCTGTGTTATGAAGTTGTTCCACTGACCTACGTCGCTTTGGATAAAAGCATCTGCCAAATAAATGTAATGTAACATATTGTAATGTTGCAGTGCATTTATAAGATCGTTAAATTGCACATCAGCCATTAACTCACCGTTAATCAATCCAGTTCTACCCAGACTTAAGTAACACATTCGCACATTCGAGCACTCTGTCCCTGTAACTGCAATCATAAAAATACTCAACAGTCTTTGCACTTGTCTCACAATGTGAACTGCTATAATGTGTATATTATCGCGAGCTCAATTCAATGCAAGGTGCAGATGTCACCCGGGCTCATTTCCCTAGCCTTCCACCTCTTTTCCCTAGCCTTCCCTTGATGTTTGTCTTCCCCCTCTCACACCCCCTCCTACCACCACTGCACCACAAGTCCCCCTGCATTTTCTGCATTTTTTTCCCTGCATTGTATGATTCATTGTATGCATTCATGTATTGTAAAGCGTCTTTGAGACCATGAAAAGCGCTATATAAAATAAATGTATTATAATAATAATAATAATTATTATTATTATTATTATTATTAGTGTGGTTGCCTTTGGCAATCACACTATTATTATCGCACATATTATTTATTAGTGTGGTTGCCTTAGGAAATCACACTACTATCATCCCACATATTTAGTGTGGTTGCCTTAGGCAATCATTAGTGTGGTTGCCTTAGGCAATCACACTACTATTATCGCACACTATTATCGCACATATTATTATTATTCTATCCATTTTTTGGACCGCTACTCCTCCCAGAGTACATACACGTGCCATATGTCAAATTGACCGGCTTCTTTGGGAATCGTGTGCTATTACTTTGTGGAAAGTTTCGCTGCACGGTTTTGAGAAATATGACTTTTTATTGCCAATTTTTTCCCATAGAGATGAATGGGGAACGTGACGTCATACATATGCGAACGGTGAAGTTACAGCATTGGTCGGCTTAGCATCTACAGGAAATGTAGAATCCAGATGCGGTGCATATCTCTCTTTTGTCGTAATTACAGAAAACACACATTCGTAAACCTCAAATGCTTTATACCACAATTTAGATAAGACCTTGACGAAGACGTACATGCACGGATTGTGTTGTTCAAACGAGGTTTCCTGGCGACTTAGCCACCAGAAAGGATATAGCTGAATGCGGAAGTGAACGCGATAAGACGGTATTCCAAATGCAAAATTACAAATGAAAACGCTGTCAGCTAGGTATATCAACAAACATATGGCTTAGGCATACCCAGAAGTCCTCAATAATAATAGTATTTCACGAGATATTACGCAAATTATTTGACAACGTTTTGTCAGGTGCAGCGTCTGAATGCTAGTGCTAACAAAGAGCGAGTGCATTTAATGCGATGATGAGAAAACTTTCGGTTGACCTATAAAACGATATTCCAAAACCAAAATTAGATGTGTTATACATGGTTAGAAAGCTTATGCTCTCACCTACCGAATAAATGAATTCTCAATCAAGCCAGACTGTACTATAAAGGGCAACAGTGCCGTCAACAAAACGTGTGCAGCAGCTTCTGGTCTGGTCTTACTCCAGAAAAAGACGTCAGCTTGTAATACCACACATGTTGCTTTGGGTGTTCTCAAACTTTGTAGTACAAACTGGCTTGATCTACACTTCATCGATCCAACAGGTGATAGAATAAGCTTTCTAACTATGTATAATATGTCACATTTTACTTTTGTAATGCCGTTCTATATCCCATCGTATTCGAAAGGTTCGTCTCATTATAGATGCATTGCGCATTCTTTGTAGCAGTGACAGCAACATTTTCTCACCCCAACGCTACAGTACACTTCTCCACTTGTCTGTTGATGTACCCCTTGTTACAGAAGCTAGTACTACTGGCTACCAGCCGATACTTATTAACAGAAGCTGTATTTAAAATGAATAGAATAAGCTTTCTAATTATGTATAATATGTCAAATTTTAATTTTGTAACACCATTTAATATCCCAGCGCACTGGCAACTTTGCTTAATGCAGCTCTAATGAGACCATTCAGTCTGTTGTAGCAGGGAAAGCAACGCTTTCTCACCCCAACGCGTTTGCTAAAGTACACAACTCCACTTGCATGTTGTTGATTCACCCCTTGCTGCTACAGAAGCTAGTAGCACTGGCTACTAGCCGATACTTATTCACAGAAGCTGTATTTAAAATGAAATGCAACTATTTTAACACGTATTTCTCGCCTCATTTTTGTTCTTGGAAATTTGGCTCGGCTAACACGTAATAGCCTACTCTGTCTATGAGTTGGTCTCAGAGATAACAGATTAGACTCTGAATTACAGCCCCGATTAAATGTTTTTAGTTGTGTGGTAAAAATTAGCTGAAATTCACGCAAAACCATACGTCAATCAAATGAATCTCCCTAGCCCCGTCTTGCTTTTTTTTTTTAAATGGTGCGATCACGCAGTGTAGACGTAGGGTTTTTCCAAGACCTTCTGAACATGTCAGCTAGCTTTATGATTCGCCGTCACTCATCACCGCATACCGCGAGTAAAACACTGAGATCTCAAGTTTTGATGAAAGGATAATTTAGCTCTGAATATATGCGTCGCAAATAAACTCGTTGCCGTGATGTTATAGCATGTACACAATACTCTGTCTCTGCTTATACTACTGAAACAGTTCGCTCTGTTAAGCACAAAGTCGACTTTGCGTTGGCGGCAACCACACTTCACAATTTCTGCAGGAATTGTCTAGTTATTATTATTATTATTATTAATGAGCAAACTGAGGGACAGACATCATTAAAGTGCATTTTTTTTGTGCAAGGGTCGCAGTCATGGCAACAATGCCACCATATCGCTAGCCACACTCGCCTGTGATAGGTAGCAGGTAGAAGGCGTCTCCGTGCTCATTGGTGGCATTGCAGTAGAAACGGTGGCCCCCGTCTCCCATTGGTCCAGTGAGGACAGACCTTAGGACCCGCCCACTGAGCGTGGACAACGTGTTGCCGCTCTCATTAGTGGAGGAGCCCACGGAGGACCAGGTGACCTTCGCTGGGGGGTTGGAGTCCACAATGCACTCACATCTCCACTGCCCATTACCCAGGGTGCAACTGGAGTTCCGAAGAATAAGAGGGGCATCTGGAAGAGACACAGACAGACATGCGTGCACATCCTGAAAGGGTAAACAGATGCACGCTAAAAAAAAGGGTTTGAAACATACACATACACATAATAAACATGTACACAGGAGCCCTTCATGGATGTTCAATCCCACAACGCACTGCTGCGGGTCTGTGAGTCAGGGGGTCTCAGATTAAATCATCTGAGATAAGATCATTTTCAAAACTTCATTTGATAAAACTTTTTTTTTTTAATTTTTAATTGAAAGTCATTTTCAAACAATAACTGTAAAACATAAGAGGACCCCCTTTCTGTAACAACAATGTTAAATGCAAGACTGAGCTCCAGTCAAAATGCTGATACTTCCTCAATACAAACCAAACCAGCAAAAACAAACCATACATATGGGAACTGCACATACAAAAACACCTGTTATGATTCACAACATAGGTGTTAAAGTTAAGGTTTCACACAAGTTAAGGTTTCACACCAGGTGGAAGTGCGTTTGGGGGTCCATGGACACTCACAGATTTTGGGGGATCTGGGGAAAGGATAACAAAAATGGGTAATTGGGCCAATAGGGATGCCTGGTCGGCCCGCAGGTAGAGGGTACCTATGTTTGGCTGGCATTCTGGTGGAGCATTGCTGGAATGTTGCTGGGATGTTGTGACTGGCAAAATTAGGGCACACAACTACCAATAAAACATTTTTTTTAAATGTATTTTCTCCATTATTCCACATGAAATTCTTCTTTTGCCTGATAGTGCTTTGGTAAGTGGTATGCTTTATGCTCAGGTTGCGGTAACCATGGCAACTCACAGGTGACACGGAGCACAATCTCTCTGCTGGCTGTCCGTCCCCCAGGATGTGTGACATCACACACCACGCCCCTCCCATGGTCCGCCGAGTTCACTTTCCAGGACATCTCCACGGAGACGCGCCAACGCCCCGCCTCTTCCTTATTGTGGCTCCAACGGAGCGCCCCCCTGTGGTTGCGGAAGGAGACGGAAGGGGGGGAAGGGGGGCAGGTGTGGATGACATCACAGGACAGGCTAACCTCATCCCCCTCTGTTAGATTGTCGCCCATCACCCTTATCTCCGGCTGAGGGGCGTTCTCTGCGGATAAAACAAATCGCGCACATGCACATTTAAAGTGATAGGGATTTGTCTTCACCAAAACAACACACTTGGTAACCAAAAAAAATTATAAAAATGAAATAAAGATTAAGAGGCATCAATTGTAAAGCGCTTTGAATAAAAGCGCTATATAAATGCAGTCCATTTACCATTTACCAATTTAAAAAAAAACAATTTGTAAGTCAAGGTGCGATGAGAGTCGCTGCTTCAGCATGTTTGGGCATTCCAACATGTCGAGAAAAAGGGGGGATAAACAGAAGGTAAAAAGAGTTTAATCACAACTGCTGGATTATTTTTTTTTATGTACCTGTAACCTCTAATGTCACCCTCTCATCATAGAAGTTGCCGTCCAACTGATTTGGCGTAATCCACACATAGATCTTCTCAGCGGTATGTGCTTCTCGTGTCCGGTTGATTTTGAGACTGCAGTTCCCCTCTCCCGCGCTGCCAATTAACTCCGTGCTGTCACGAAACTTATCTATGACGTCCCCCGGTTTGGATTCGCTGTATACCAGCGGGTAGCCAACCCAGGCGTACTGGTACCAAGTGACTTTAATGGTCTTGTTAGCGGTCGGGGGAGTGAAGGAGCAAGGAACGACGATGCAAGACCCGACCGGAGCGGACATCTGGTTAGGAATCGTCACTGACCACCGCGGTCCAGCCGCAGCCACACTCCAAACTGCCAGACCTGTTCAAAATAACAGAGACAGCAGAATTGCAATGCGGTAGGCTAAACACCCAAGGTCATAAATATCCTTTATATATCCATAATATTTTTACGATGGATAATATTGATATATGGTTTTTTTTTTGCTATGTACACAGTATTATCTGGTCATCGCTGTCGAATATTCAGCCAATTAAGCACTTTCCCCATTAAATTTATGAGAGAGTGCTACAAGAACACAAAAACATCTGGTGGTGATTGTTTTTTAAACAAGCACCACCATCAGAGAGAGAGAGAGCAGTCCATTATCATCAGGACACTTCAGTTCACCTCTATGACCTAATTTAAAACACTCTTGCAGGCTTTCGTTGTTACCTTTGATTTTCTTCCATTCCAGTGACAAATTTCTATTTCTAATTAAGTATTTCACTGCAGCCTTCGTAAAATCCACAGTATTTTATCCCAGTGAACGTTTTTGTGTTGAAAAGTCGGTGTTAAATCCGTAAAACGCCCTCTTGGTGTTCAGGTTTAAATCCGACTACATTTGGTTGAAAAGTGAAAGGACGTAGCCAGGAAATTTTCGGGTAAAACTTGAGCTGTATTGGGGTTAACCTAAAAATGGTGTCCAAAAATGGTGAGCTATTGTTAGTGAATCAAAGATTACATACAAGAACCCGGGCTGATCTGCGCAGTTCAGTACAACTAACAGTCACTCACAAGTAATGACAATACATCCAATCGCTCTCCTAACACTCTCCAAGCATTCCCAAGACACACTCTAAAATCCCCTGGGGCCACAGCTTCTTTTATCAATTTTTGCTAACTCCTCCTGTTGTGGAGCTTAAATTTAGTACTTCCCACTTATTTCTTTTGTTAGTCATGTCCTGTTTTTGACACCATTATTTCCCAATTCTTTGACACCAATATTTATGAGCCCCTTCCTTCTTGGCGCTCATCTCCCACATGAATCTCCCTCCCCTTCTATCACAAATCATATATTCTGACGATACATTTGCGTATAAGGCAGAAGCTTCCGTTCGTTCTACGTATATGCTTGCGTACAATGCTTAATTCGCAGGGCAGAAACTGTGTGTGTATTACGTGTTTGCTCTAATTGCACGTTTTTAATATGAAGCACTCACTGCTGCAGGTTGTTAATCTTATGGCTCAGGTTGACCTTTGTCCACTCTCCATCCTCCCTCCTTTGCTAGTCGTATGATACATCATGGAGGTGGTGGCTGGTGCTCTTGAATACATTCCTTTCCCATATACATTGGGCCTGTGCTCTCTGTGTTGTAGTCTGTATTCACGGTCACTTGTCTCCCCACTACTGTCTCTGTGTCTGTGTTCCCTGAGCTGCTTCACTCCCCTGTACTTGTGTGAATTCACTATTCGGGTGGTTCCGGGTTTTCGTGGTTTCCCCCCTTCTTTCCAGTCTCGCTTTACTTTCTTCCTGCTCTAACGCTGAGTTCTGCAATTGCCTGCACCTGTCTCTTGCTCTAACTGCACCTCTCTCTCTCTGCACGTGTTTTACCTGCTAAACCCAGGCCGTCTGTTATCATTGTTGTCTATGTGATTCCAGTCCGCGTTTTGTCAGTCCCCTGTCATTTAATTAGTTATCCTAATGTTCTTCACCTGGATGTTGTTTGTTACTCCGCCCTCACTCACGTAACCCCTCCTTGATTGTTACCTTCCCCAGTGTATAAATGTCAGTCTTTTCCACCCAGTCCCTGTCAGAACGTTGATCATATTCATTGTGCCGATTATTTGTAAGCCTTTGTTTATTGAGATTCTTGCGACACCCCTTTGCCCGACTTCGAGTTTGCCTGCCCCTTTTGGTTTTGTTTGATCTGGTTCGACCTTCGCTTTTCTTTGACTTCTCTTTTGCCTGCCCCTTTGTACCTTCGCTATTTCTGATCTCCTGGTTTTTGACTTTTTGCCTGTCTTTTACTTTTCTTTTGGAAACTCGATTCTGTACCGCACTCTCTCTGATCACCTGGCTTCGAACTTCGCACTGATTAAAGACAACGTTTTTTGGATTTCCCTGGTCTGCGTGTGGGTCCTTACACAGAACATCACACTCTGACTACATGTCTTTCCGAATACATTGGGCTTGTGCTTTTTGAGTACATGTATATTTATTTCCTACTCTATGGCGTCCAAAAATATCTTGTGCACTCACAGCTCTCTTGAAACACCGCGGCCAATGCATTTTCACACATTTGAAGACCGAAACTGCAAAAGATAGGTCGCGGTATTTTAAGCCCCCACCCTCAAGGAAGCTAGCACATGCTTCCTCCTGCCAGTGCAGTGGACTGTCCATCAAGGTTAACATTTTATCTGAACTGCAATAACTATATAAAAGATATCTTACTTTTTAGAATGTACACATGTTGAAAGCCATAGGTAAAGGCTAAAGATAAAAACAATCAAATTCAGAATACCCAATGTTACAAATGCAATTTCCTGTATTTTGAAAATACAAAATACATGTATTTTATCTGGATACATTTTCTGGCTCCAGTATTTTGTATTTTATTTTGATGCATTTAGTTGAGGGGTATTTTGTATTTTGTAACAAGATACAATTTGATGTATCTTTGCCCATCTCTGCCTGCACCCACACTCGCCCTTGATACACCTGCCCCAAGGGTGCCAACTCTTACTCTTAATTATTCAATTAGGAAAGTGCCAGCACTAGTGTATGTACTGTACACTAGTTGTCCAGGAAGCTAAGGTAAGCTAAATGACCTTTGGTATCCACGTATTGTACGTCGCTTTGGATAAAAGAGTCTGCCAAATAAATGTAATGCAATTAGCTGCAACAAAAACCAGCACACACAACCAGCTGCCCTGGGCTAGAGTTGCACTCAATGCTTACGCTAGTACTTACGTCTATACTTAACTGAACAACCCCTCATTATCCCTGCAGTTGAATTACCAAGATCCATAAATGCAAGCAATTCCAATTTGCATATGTTACAGTACCTTGAATGACACTGCAAAGAACAGATGATCTCCTGAAGGAACCCATGAGCTCTGTATCTAACGTAAGAAAAAGACACTGACTTCATGGGTCAAATGTAACAAAACAAACAAAAAAATAGAAACAGACGTGATTATTTACAGGATGAAAATGATTTTAGACTGTCTGGCAGCAGAAGAAAGAGGTACTAATCCCTGGTGTTTTATCAAATGTACAGTTTGAAAAACTGTGTTATTTCGAGATTTAACTTTGAAGACACATCATTTTATGCAGTTGATTGCTACATGACAAACATTCATTTCCTCAGAAAGATACTTTTAATTAGTTGAAAAAAGACACCACATAAGTCACTTCCTCTGTCAAAACAATTGACATACCTTCACATTCAGAAATATTATGAGTAGCCGAGCGATAAATATAATGTTCTGTGTTACGAACCTGTAGGATCTTGAAGTTGTCGTCTTGCTTTTGAGAAGTGCGTGTGGTTTGCACGGGTCACGCACAGTGCTGCGTTCCTCTTTCAGAACGTCAGGACGGATGCAGAGCTGAAGATTATCTTCTGCAGGGCATGACTACTACGACACAAAACCGTGAACTCGGATAGCAATGAATTAATCGCTGTGGCCAGCTCTCGTCTTTACACCACCCTAGGAGAGATTGGGGAAGGGGGGTGATTAGCTCATACCCTCATCCCCAGCCCTAGATAGACCCCCCACCCCACCCCACCCCACCTCCCTCTTCTAGACAATATTGTGAATTTTATTTTATTTATTTTAATGTTGGAATGTAGTTCAAAAATCCGGTGATTGGCAGCTCCTATAAACACTTGTTTTGTAAACAAATGCAAAATGGAGATGGTACACTGAGTATTAAGTAATGTATAATGTCGCCATTAATAATGGATTTAATTTCTAAAATGTCTCATTTCATGATCAGACCCAAGAAAACAGGTGCCAACCATATATTTGACTGGTTTTAGCTAATCAAAGTGCTTTATTACAGCTAAAACCTGGACGCTCAGTGAACCTACAGTAGCTACCACCACTGCACTCCACGCTCTAGGGTATGATTTTAACATTGTGGACACACACACTCACGCACACACACACACACACAAACACACACACCTGAGAACAGGCAATCAGGCAATGCGCTTTTCTACATATTAGTGTGAAAGTTTGTACTTCTGATTCTCTGATTAACACATTACAGGAAACGAGCACTCCTAAAAAAGTTCAAAACGGAAAGGGGAACCATTGCTTCTTGAATCTCAGTTGATCGAGTGACTAATCATCCAAAAGTTCTCAAATGACTATATCCAGTATATACATGATTTTATTCTTGGACATTCATTTAAAAATAAATTAACATACAATATCTACAAAAGAATTACATCTCTTAAAAGTTGTTCACAATAGCATTGTGAGTAAATTTATTGCAATTAAATTTATAAATAAATTACCTGAATTCAGTGGGAGCCATTTTATAAACAGACACATCACAGGTCTTGTCCTTTTATAACAGAGTTGCATCCAGTAGTTATGGGCTTCAACCACTACTGAATATTTATTTATCTTGACATTACAGATATTAAATGTATCAAGCCCTTTGGAATCAATTTTACATATATAAAATGACAGTACTGCAAAAACAATTATTAAAATACTGCATATCAGAAAGAAAGAAAAAAAAACATTACAGAAAATTTTGAAAAAAAAGAGGAAAATGAAGTTCAAAAATAATATAAAAGACAACACAAAATGTAACATATACACAGTACTGGACAGGTGAGGGGTCTGTACATAAGAGTGCTGCATTTAGACGGTGGTGGCCATTCGTACAGCTGGGGGAGACACCTGATAGGGGAGTGTGGAGGACCGCTCTGATGGGGCCTGGGGGGGGAATAAACAGATTAAATGAACAGGCGGGGGGAGGTCCTGGGCCCTGTTTCCCGAAGCAGGATACCTGCGCCGCATGTGGAACGTGGACCGAAGTGGAAAGAGCCGTTCTGGGTGACACTCTGCGCAGTGATCCAGGTAACTCAGGTAATCCTTCTACGTGAACTAGCCCCTCGGCGTGAAGGGAAGACGTGACACTCCAGAGCACATTCAGTTAACTCAGAACATTCTCACACTGTTATAACACTGGGGGAAAAAAAACATTCCAGTAACATTGTGAGAACATTTTGTGTTAGCTGGGATGCTGCTCTTGATGGGTTACAGAAGGTCTGCAGACTCAAGTTCTGGACGGACTGGAGTTGAATCTGCAGACGCAGCGCCCCCTCCAGGACTGGAGTTAAACCTGCAGACACAGCGCCCCCTCCAGGACTGGAGTTAAAAATGCAGACTCTCCAGGACTGGAGGCTGATGGCTGTGGGTTACTGCCTATATTTCTGGTGTTCTTATAACTGCCTTTAAACACTGTGTCACTTCAGACATTGCTACCCACAGCACTTGCCAAATTGCTGCCTGTGATTGGCCCATGGGGAACGTTAGAGCCCGCCCCTTCCCCCTGTAGAATAAATACCTGGTGGAGGTCGTAGTCTGGGGGTCCCAAGCTTTTCATGCCTCCTGTCAGCAGCTTGTGTGGAGCATTCAGATTTGGCTGGGTCACGACCGCCTGGGTATAAGCAGGGTATGTGTGTGAGAGAAAGGGAGCGTTGAGAGAGAGAGAGAAAGAGAGAGAGAGAGCCGGAAAGAAAGAAAGCACAAGAGAGAGCTGGAGGGTGAGAGAGAGACAGCATGAGAGAAAGAAAGAGCAGGAAAAAGAGAGAGAAAGCAAGAGAGGGAGAGCTGGAGGAAGAGAGAGAGCAAGAAAGGGAGAGTGTGAGAGAGAACAGGAAAAAGAGAGAAAGCAAGAGAGAGCAGGAGGAAGAGAGAGAAAGAAAGGGAGAGTGTGAGAGAGAACAGGAAAAAGAGAAAGCATGAGAGAGTGAGAGAGAGAGAGAGAGAGAGAGAGAGAGCTACAAGAGCACCCAAGTTAATTTTAAACAAACGTCACCCTGTCCACTGCCCTGGATACTGGGTACCTCGTCTCACGACCTAAAAAACAGAACACATGCTAAACCAATCAGCTCCAACTCTGAATATTTCATGATGGTGGTGGGAGATTGGTTATGAGGAGACAATGAAGAGGCGCCTAGGTCTCACGTCTTCGCTTGCAGGCGCAACAGACGATGAGGAGGATGAGGAGGACGAGGAGGAGGATGGCGCAAGGGACCCCTGCCGCGATTCCCGCGATGGCCGCCTCGCTCAGACCTCCTGTGGCACAGAACACAGAAACACGCCAAGTGTCAGACTCTGCGGGACGGGGGGGGGGGGCGGGGGGGGGGGCTCCTAAAACCACATCCCCCCCCTTCAAGATCCTCAGCTGGTCAAAAGCCGAAACCTTCTGCTCTTAATTCTCTAACTGCAAGCCGGATGGTTTATTCTACCTGACATCTTCAATAAAGCTGAGTGCTACAGCTGCAGCAGACTGGCACTCGTATCCTGGGTGGAAATCTTTTTGAACGAGTGAACCAGCACTGGGTGTTTAACACCGCTCGCACCCGAGATCTCAAGCTCAAATCCTGGTGGGCCGCTGCTTCTACCCATTTTAGATGTCTTCCTGCACTCAAGTGCTTAATCTTGATCACTGATCGGCTGAAGAGTCTGCACACCTCGTTTCCAAGGCCTGAACTGGCCGCAAATTGAAAGGTGATCACAAAAGCCTGCAGAGACTGCAGCCCGTCAGGACTGGAGCTTGAGACCGCCTGGTTTGCCACAGTGAATCCAGTCAGAATATCTGGCCGGCTCCAGCATCGGCACACGGTACACTGGCCCAGGCCTGGCGCCGTTCACACAGCGCTGGATTAAGGTCAAAGCTACGGCTCCTCGTGGCGGTCTTGCTCATCTGCTTTGGAGCGAATACCCTACCGGGCCCAGCATGGTGCTCCTGGGATGGCTGCCCCGCGGTCTGGCCCGCGACGGGGACCACTCGGAACTGGTAAGAGGATTTGGGGTCCAGCAGGCCGAGGGTGGTGCTGCGGGCGGTGGCGGCCAGTCGCTGGACGGTTCGGAAGTCTTCCGTCGCCCTTTTCCTGCGCCGGCTGCTGCCAGAGCTGGGTGTGAGGGCCGGCCCCGTCATCTGGACCTGAAAAGCTGCATTACACACACACACACACGCACACACACACACACGCACGCACGCATGCGCACGCACGCGCACACACACACGCACACACAGACACACACGCGCACACACGCGCACACGCACGCGCACACACACGCACGCATGCAAGCACACACACGCAAACACAATATGGAAAATCAGTTAAATCTAAACGGCAGGAGAGACATCTACATTATACATTTTTTCGTTATCCCAGTTTGTAACGCTGTAATAAACTGCGTCTCTCAAATGAAAGTAACGTTCAGGCACCCCCGCAGGCACATGGGCTGTTTCTGGAATGTTCCGGGAGTTCCATGTGTGTTTGGTGGGGGGGTGTGGGGAGGGCGTGGCTACCTGTAACGATGGAGGTGGGAGGGGTCTCCCAGTTGAGCGTCACCATCGTCCCGTCCGAGTTACTTG
Source organism: Anguilla rostrata (assembly GCF_018555375.3). Taxonomy (NCBI): domain Eukaryota; kingdom Metazoa; phylum Chordata; class Actinopteri; order Anguilliformes; family Anguillidae; genus Anguilla; species Anguilla rostrata. Next base: position 4,902,923 of record NC_057933.1, on the reverse strand, counting down.
ACAAGCTGGAATCAAAGATTGTGGGGCCTGTTTGGGTGGGGGTGGCGGGAGGGGGGGGGGGGGGGTAGAAGAAAGACGTTAGAATAGCAGCTTCAACCACTTAGAACACAGTTATCATATTTCAGTCCTGGAGGGCTGCAGTGTCTGCTGGTTTTCACAGCGATTTTGCCACCTATTGGCTGAAGAATCATAACACACCTTGTTCTCGAGTACTTAACTGGTAGCTGATTGAAACAAAACCACTAAAACGCCTGGGTTATTAGAATAGGATCAACTGGTGCCCCCATAATTCTCAGGGGAGTTAAGCGGGTAACAAAAACAAAAACCGGCAGACCAGGCGGCCCGCCAGGGACCAGGACTGAAAATCACGGCGTTGCGGCAGAGTCGAGGGCCATACCCAGCACGTGGACGTTGCTCTCCGCACGGCCCAGCGGATTGGCCGCGTCGCAGATGTAGATGCCCAGGTTGCTGGTGTCCAGGTCGGGGTCCACGATGGACAGCACCGTGGTGTTGGGGCTGATCTGGTACCGCCCACCGCTGGTGATCACCTGACCCCCTCTGGACCAGGTCACGTTGGCGAGGGGCACGGACGCGCTGGCGCAGGTGATGCTGACCACCACCGTGCCGTTGTCGTCCAGCGCCACCGCAAACACGGGCAGAAGCTCCGCCGGGCCGCCTGAAACGATGTCATAGCGCGCATTTTAGCGCGCGTGAGGACGTAGTCATTATAACAACATGCAGCTTACTGCGTACTATCAGCATGCAACCTGTTAAAACCGCCACGATCTGAAGGCGCATTTAGCATGTGTGAGGGCGTAGTCATTACAACATGCAGCTTGCTGCGCACTTTCAGCATGCAACCTGTTAAAACCGGTCTGAAGTCACATCTCAGCACAGTATACCTGGGCTAACTGCCACCACTCCGCAGGGCCCTCCACCCAACCAAGGATCATTCTCATCACTTACATCCTTATACTTTGTTCCTATAGCGCTTTCACGTTACACATGGACCTCCTGTGCCACTTTCATGCTGCATGTACGTCCATGATCCAGCACTTAGATTACACTTGTATAATTATCTTGATGTTGTGGCTTGTTGTCATGCCTCCTGGTTTGGCTTACCGTAACTTTCTGACCTAGCCTATGCTTACTGTGTGAACTGGACTTAATGTGTTCATGGCTTTGGACCAACTGTTTCATAATTAGTATTGTACCTTATCGGACCTGTGTTCTGTAGTAGGTCCAGTGACCTTCGCTATGCACTTATTGTACGTCGCTTTGCATAAATATGTAATGTAAAAACACCACAGTGCTAATTTAAGTCGCCAAATAGACTAAACCTTTTTATTATATGCAGCAAGCAGGGTCTGAATCCTTGCATTGCCAGACTTTGGCTGTCAACTGCCCAACATCTGCCCTCTACTGGTGAAACTGGGAAATAAATTGACACAGGATAAACCCGAAGCTGTGAGCTTGTTGCATTTCACTGTCCTGCAGGCAAGACCATGCTGTTTTCAAAGTCACATTTTCAGTTTTAAAAAACTCAGTTTACAGCCTAAAGGATTTACTGTATATCAGTATATAAACAACGATAATGCAGAGCCACATTTCCAAGGCCCCTTTTCTTTGTGGGGGGGGGGGGGGGGGGTAGGTCATACTCACGGGCAGTAATGCTGCAGTTCTGCGAGGCGAGCGGGTGTCTGCCCATGCAGATAATCTCTTTCCCACTCAGAGTCGGCGTCCCCGCCACCGTCAAGTTGAAGTCTCCGCTGCCGCTGCGGCTGGCGTTCAGGGCTGGGAAGGAGAGCGTCGCCTGGGGGTTGCCCCCTGGCCACTTGCAGCGGTACTGCAGGTCGCCGCTTCCAGTACCTCCAACCGAACAGAGGGGGCTCCCTAATGGACGCTCTGTGCGGCGTGGAGTGGGAGGAAGGAGGTGGTTAGGACAGCAGCTTTAACCAGTTAGAACGCAGCTGCCATACCCCAGTCCTGGAGGGCTGCAGTGTCTGCTGGTTTTCACAGCGTTTTATTGGCACCAGTGATTCATTTAAGTCACCGATTGGCTAAAGGATTCACACACCTTGTTCTCGAGTACTTTACTGGTAGCTGATTGAAATGAAACCACAAAAACCCCTGGGTTATTAGAATAGAATCAACTGGTGCCCCCATAATTCTCAGGGAAGTTAACCGTGATGAGGGCCACAGAAATTAAGACAGGTACCTGTGCATGTTTTATAGCCCATTATTAAAGAAATGTGCCACAACTGTATGGTTTGTCTTATTTTACAGTGTGGAGTGGGGGGGGGGGGGGAAGGCAGAAACTACTTATCTTAATCCCTTTCTTAATTCTTAATTCCAATTTTCATTTAACCCAGGATCATTCTTGCACAGGCACAGTATCACAGATTGAGGTACCCTGGTGATATCTGAGTTTGCTCAAGTGAGGGGAGAACAAACCTTCATGAAATCAACAATAGGCGGAGCTAATGCGTGCCATCAGTGACAAACTGAATCCGACCAATCGTTGTATGTTACTCTGAAGAGCAATACGTATCATGAGGTCTTGAACATCAGGGGCCCTTCCATAGACACTATCACTTTACTACAGATGCTGGCACCACACTCGGACACGACCATAGACGCTGATACCTTACCATAGATGTTTATGGTGAAGTTCTTTTCCAGCCGGTCTCCAGTCCCTTTGTTCTCTAAGACACAAGTGTACACCCCACTCTGGTTGGTTTTGACGTTGGTGAGGTTTAGGATGCCCCCCTGCTGGCCGGTGAGGACCACGCCATTAAATTTCCAAGACGCAGTGGGGGCGGGGTCTCCACCGGCCTTGCAGGAGAGAGAGAGCGTGTCTCCCAACTCAAAGGCGTTCTTCTGAGGACTAACTGTCAGAATCGGCTGTTCTGGACCATCTAAGGAGTTCGGGGGGGGGTTAGAGGAAGGGAGAGATACAGAGAAAGAAGCGAGGGAGAGTGAGTATGAGAGACCGTGAGGCCAATATTCACAAGAAAAAAAAGAGGGTAGGCAGGTGTGTTGCCATGAGCCACATCTAATGATCCACAACATCTGGATCATCGTGTTCTACACGATTAAAGATGTTGCCATGTGATGGCGATACGTCACATGACAACAGTAACCTGCATGGACGGAGTGATTTACAGGAGACGCGTGTACGTAAGAAAAGTATAAAATGAATGGACATCTGCCCCTGGTGGGCCTAAGTAAAGAAAAGAAACTCTTGGCATCAACAGGGCCATTAATAAAAATGTAATTTTAGCCTCCAGGTGGAAAACTTGGATTTAAGTCAGTGGTTGCCAACCCTGTTCCTGGAGGTCTACCATCCAGTAGGTTTTAATTCCAACAATTCCAACAAGGTTTTCATTCTAACAAGCCACACCTCATTCAGCAGCTAGAGATCTCACTGCACTGCTAATTAGCAGAGTGCCAAATTGGGGTTGATATGAAAACCTACAGGATGGTAGATCCTCCAGGAACAGGGTCGGGAGCCACTGACGTAGGCCCAACAGCAAAAGTGATGAATCTGAGAGGACATCTTACAGAACACGGTGATATCCTTGTCTATGGTCACATTGCTGATCGGGTTGCTCAGCTTCAAGGTGTAGCGACCAGTGTGCGTCCGGTTGGGATTCGTGACCGTCAGGTTTTTACTGCCGATGATGTATGGAGTCCCATTCTTTATCTTCTTGTCGTTAAAGAACCACTCCACTGAAGTCGCCTCTCCCTGCGTTGTGCTGTATTGCAGACTGAAGTTCTTAATGCCCTCTTTAATTATCTCGGGGACTGCAGTGATGATCACGTTCTTGAAGATGTCTGCAGGGGTTAAAAAAAAAATTTAAAAAATCAACAGATGTGTCAAAGTAACAGAACAGAAGCAAGTCCTGAAGGCTGTACCTGGATCCAGTCATGGTTTGTCCATCAAAATCACCCTGTGACACGTTAAATATGGTTATTACAGAAGCCACTAAACCAGGGGTGTCAAACTGAATCCCAAAGGGGCTGCAGTGTCTGCAGGTTTTTACGGTTTACTTTCACTCCGCTGACAATTAAGGCCTTGAGAACAGGGTGAGTGGATTCCTCAGCCAATCAGTGATTTAAATGAACCATTCCTGCAGAGAACACCCTGAATACCAGCAGATACTGCGGCCCCTCCAGGACTGGAGTTTGACACCTGTGCAGTAAACTAGGCATGTCAACAATGAAAAGAAACGATCAAATGCTGATGAACACTGACTGAATCCTAGTCGCATATTACCAGATGATCAGAAAACTGTGCCCTTTAACATGACATAACATAATGTTGAGAACAGGCCATTCAGCCCAACAATGCTTGTGATTTTCCTGATTAAATAGTACCAAATACTCTGATTACCCACAGACTAAATGGTATTCAACACAGTATCAAGTCTAGTCTTGAAAATCCCCAGAGTTTCTGCCTCTACTATGTGACCTGGCAGGCTATTCCACACATTGATCACTCTCTGCTTGAAAACATTCTTTCTAATGTCTGTACGGAATTTACCTTTTGCTCATTTCCACTTATGTCCCCCCTGTTCTACCAACAGAACTCAACCTGAAGAATCACTTGCAGTACACTGTGCCTCGATCGCTGGCTACTCACCGAACACCCCGAGGGTGAATGTGGTGTTGACCGGTGCCTGTCCAATCTTGCTCATCCTCACCATGTACGTGCCGCTGTAATTCAGCTGCACGTTGTGAATCGTCAGCGAACCGCTGCCATCGATATCCAGCGCGCCAAAGTTGGGGGAGGTATCTGGCTTTCCACCGGAACCGATAACCAAGTTTGCTATCACATCACCGTCCTTCAACCACTGAACGGTAGGGTTGGTAACGCCTGTGAAACTCACTGGTAGTGTAACGTTGTCGCCAACCTTAGCATTAACGAGCGGGGGACTAATGCTTGAGATCTGCAGCACGCAGTCAACAACACCTTAAGGAAAAAACAGAACAAAGCATGAAATTACCAAATGTACATTCAATCAATCCATTCAATCATCAACATTAAAACAGCAATAGCTGGATGCCAAACTGAGTAAATACAAAAGGTTACAACCAATCAGGGGTGCCGCCTGGGATTTTGAGACACCATGAGAAGCTCTTTCATTGCCCACCCACCCCCACCCCAGGCCACTCCAGGCCACCCCATCCCTGTAACTGCACCTCCAGAAACTGATGATCAACTCGTTAGACAGTTTAACTCTACCTGCGCAGGCTCTCGGCTCTCTTGTTGAATAAAAAATATTAATCCTATATTCTAATATTTTATAGAGCCTCTGTCAGTCAGGGCCTTTGGAATCATCCTAATTCTGATATTTTCCCTTACAGATAATTTAGGGCTACTGATGAATAATGATTTGCCAAATTAATTACAATCAAATAATTGACCTAGAGCAACAGAAGACTTTTAAAAGAAAATTTGGATGAAATATCAAAAAAAAAAAAAAAATGAAATCATTTTTAAAAACCCAAACACAGCAAAAGAACACCAAAAACACAAGAGAACCCTTTCCGGAGTTTTCAACGAACCTTTGCAATGACTGAAATGTAATGTAATGTTGAACTGAAATGCTGCCAAAATGTAAGACTAAATCACACCCAGCATCTCTTTGTGTGACTGAAAAAGAATGTTGTTTTTGCTGATATACAGCCACAATAATAACGGCATTTCCATTAGACTGTAGGAGTGCCATATGCCAGTCACGTAGGGCCGCGTTGCCTCCTGATTCTTTCGGCACGTGAGTGCTTAATTTAAGACACTGATTACCGCAAGTTGGCCGCCGATTCACTGAAAACTACACAAACCCGAAGACACATCGGTCTTCTAGGACACGATTTTTATACCATTGCATTAGAATGTCTTGACGAAAGTGCCTTCATATACCAAGAACAACTCGGACGTATACAAATAACACCCTAATAGAAACGACTCGGATGTTTTGGTTAAATAATAATAATAATAATGTATTAATGCGCTTACATTGCTATGACTCCCCGAAGTGAAAAGAAAAAACACTACATTAAACAAATCTCAATCATTGATCTAGTTACTTAACGAACGGTATGCGCGGGGACACACAGGACATTAGCCCTACATTTAGTTACTTTTAACATAACTTTTCCAACTTCAATCTAAAAATAATCCCGCGTCTACCGCTACTACTACTAGTAGTAGTACTAATATAATAACATTTAATTGACTACTCTGTGCAATCTTCTAATCTCCATTTTAATTCTGGTGGTTTAGAAAGTTTTGGCTGGTCGAGAAATGTTTACTTCTCTGGGATGAGATAAATGCACGGCATATTTATGCTCTCTAACATGGAACAGCTAATATCGTATTCTTCCAGCGCTTTCAGTAATCATACGTCTCTATTATTGCACACAAGCGCGTAATTTAAATGGCTATTCAAAGCGAAAGGTTCTTGCTGCTAATCTCCTCGTTTTATTTTGAAAAATCCAGTGAACGAGTGGAACTACAATCGTTTCCAATGGAAGGAACAGATCGAAATAATTACGCCTCGTACGGATGGGAAGGATAACGGATAACAAAAAATTTAAATATGGCCAATGACCTTGTTTAGTTTAAATGTGTTTTCGTAATACATAGGCTACTATATGATGACAAATACACAAATACTGAACTGCCAGACGACGTCCCTTGCCTCATCCACTGCCGAAGGTATGCCTGTTTATTCCTGTGCTTTTTCAGTCTCCTGCATTTCTCCTACTTAAATTCGCTTGCCTGTTGGTCGTTCCGTTTAAAAGACGAACAATATCGATGAATGTTTCCTAATATTTACACGTAGGTCTGTATTTACTGAATTATACAAGAAATTGTAAGAGTCTTAAACTTGCCTCCAATCAGGAACGTTAACAGAATTCCCCAGCAGGTGCGTTTAAGGGTGCAGTGCAGTGGCATTGTCGAAATATTTTGGTTTGTTTTTTTCTGTTTTAGAGCGAAGGTGATCGTCGGAAGAAAGTTTTCGATTGTAGTGTAGTGATTGTATTTTTTTATTTTCCTATTTAGAATTAAATTTTCCCATTCAGCGAGAGTAAAGCCATTGAATCTCCATATCTTCAACTTGCTCAGCTGCAGGTGTACGAATTTCCTTGGGGTGTGTGTGGTTTGTGATATGGTAATAAGGCAATCATCTCCTTATACTGTCTTTTTTTTAACCCCTCCTCCTTTCACGGGAGGGTCAGGCAACCTGTCATCGGGAGAAAGCAGAACTCACCTGCGCCCAGCTTTGATTGCGCACGTGAACAGACTCAGCCGTCACACCACGCGAATAGCATACATTTTTCCTACAGAGTGTTAAGCAGCCAACATTGACCTTTTTTAATTATTATTTGCATCCCATACATTGTTTGGCGTCTGTGCTTATGTTTTAAGGTTGGCGAGCAGCCGGTTGAGCTATCTTGGGTTTGTCGTTGAAGTGAACGAACCCTGCCCAAATTAGTCAGATGCCCGGAATGCACGACTTGTACGAATGTACGAAGACGAACTGAAAATTCTGGGAGTTTAACAATGGGCGACCGAGCGCGTGCATTCCAATACCCATAGCTTCAAGTTTAGAATCATACGCGTAGAAAATATTGTTTAAAAAAAAAAAAGTACTTCTTTGTATTCTAACTCTCGATTAAAAAACTAAGTAGAAGGGGAGCTCCCACTGTACGCCGTTTTGGTCTCAGTTTCTGAAAATGAGGGGGAAAAATTGTTTGGAGGAATAAATCACTCGGGTGGGGGTGGGGGTGGGGGGATGTTGGAACGAAGGAGAGAATTAACGCGATATTGGTCTTCCTGTCGCTGCGACAACATAAAACTGCAGCAACATAAACAAGCGGGTTTGCTGCATGCGGGCACGTGACTTGCCAGGGACCTGCATGGGCATTGAGCCCGAGATTCGCAGAATCCAGTTTCGCAGTCAATTTTTTTTTAAATATGGGTTTCACTCAACAGGTTCGACTGGTTTATTTTATCTGAACAATGCTTGTGCGTCAGAAATCTATATGTAAATAAAACGTACCTTTTGAAGAACAAATATGTCGCCCTTAGAAGTTCATGCTCCTTACAAGCCAACGATGAGTATAGTATACAAACATAATTATGCCATAAGCATATCGAATAGATGTAGCATGTGTTTTAATTCCAGTTTCTACAAATAGATACTATATATATATATATATATATATATATACACTTTTGGTCATAGTGTATATGTGTATCTGGGCACCCCTTGGTCTGGAGCTGTATTTCATGGTTTGGGCTAGGCCCCTTAGTTCCAGTGAAGGCAAATCGTAATTCTAGCTACAGCATACAGCAATGACATCCTACAAGGTTCTGTGATTCCCGAGCAGTTTGGGGAAGGTCCTTTCTTGTTTCAGCATGACGGTGTCTCCAGGCACATAGCGAGGTTCATATAGAAATGGTTATGTTGATAATAGTGTGGAAGAACTTGACTGGCCTGCACAGAGCCCTGAACTCAACCCCATCCAACACCTTTGGCACAGTTGGAAAGCCAACTGCGAGCCATGCCTGATCGCCCAATCAGTGCCCGACCTCATTAATCCTCTTCTGTCTGAAGGGAGGCAAATATCGGCAGCGATCCTCCAGCCATCTAGTATGAAGCCTTCCCAGAAGAGTGGAGGTTGTTATAGCAGCAAAGGGTGCACCAGCTCCATATTAATCCCAATAATTTTGGGCATTCATTTAAAAAAAAATTCATAATTTAAAAATTTCACTTTCATGACAGTGAAATTTAAGCCCAACGCAAGTTGGAAACTAATTTTTAGGCTTTATACTACTTTACATTGCAGGCATTTAGCAGACGGTCTTATCCAGAGTGACTTACACGACTTTTTTTACATAGCAATTTACATTGTATCCAATTATACAACTGGATATATACTAAAGCAGTGCAAGTTAAGTGCCTAGCTCAAGGGTACTACGGTTGTGTCCCGCCAGGGAATCGAACCTGTGACCTTACCGGTTACAAGACCAACTCATTACCAATTATACGACACTGCCACTGCCATGTTGGACCATTTGAAACAAAGGCGCCAGTTGCTTATTCATTGTCCTGTTCCTTCTCTCTTCACACTGCAGTCGGGGGCTCACTGGCCACTCCTCGTGGGAACCTCGCAGTTCCCATGCAGGGATGGATGGCACCAGGCCTGTGTGTGCGGTGTTTGCTTGTGACTACGACATAACGGAATGAGCAAAAACAGAAATTGGACCGGTCGATCCGCATTCCACACTGTTTCACCGCGCCCGTCCCCGCCCATACCGTCAGGTTCGACGTGGCACAATCGGAGGAACATGGAGATGAAAGTCTTCCACTGTCATCCTGTTACCAAAAAAAATCCTGAAACTCAGCCTTCAGGGCAGATGCCTGCATTTCATAAGCTTCGCCTCTGGACGGATGGTGCCCAAGCCAACTATTCTTGTCACCTTGGCCTAGTGCCACCCCTGTGCTATTCCATTTGGTGAGTATTTTTCTACTCTTTGTCTTTCCAATGTAATAATTCAGCGATTAATAGGGAAATATGACTTCATGGGTTCCTTATAGTGCCAGTATCTCACTGAGCAGCTTCTGCTAGCCTAAGCAATGACAGTAACTTCATCATGGAGAAAGGGGGCGGGGACAAGGGGAGTCACCAAAATGCTCTTCTTCTATCTGCAACCCTTGGGGAATTGCCAGCTTTTAGTCATGCCAAAATTACACAGTGAGTGAAAAGCAAGGATTACAATAGGGCAAACTGTATGAAGTAAGCCTATGTAAGTTATATTTAACCCTAACCCTCACACCGTCCCACCCTGGGTGGCAGTGTAGCACAGTGGGTAAGGAACTGGACTTATAACCGAAAGATCACAGGTTCGATTCCTGGGTAGGACACTGCCGTTGTACCCTTGAGCAAGGTACTTCACCTGCATTGCTTCAGTATACATCCAGATGAATAAATGGATACAATGTAAAATGCTATGTAAACGTTGTGCAAGTCCGTAAGAGCGTCTGCTAAATGTCTAGAGGGCTGAAGCAAAGAGTCTTGGATCTCCTCGACTTTGTTTGGGCTGAATGCTTGCTTTCAGAGAGTAATATCCACTTCAGCACACGTCCTACAGTATCAGATTAACTACTAGGCTACTTTGTGCTTGGCATGTCTTCAACCAATCCTCTAGGCCTTCTCAGTTTTGTTTTTTTTTCCCCCCGCCCTTAACCACAGTATTAATTTGGAATCCTTCCCCAAACAAACTGGCCTGCTGCCACAGGTATAGATCTGAAGAGCGATAACAGAACAATGTAATGGTGGATAAAAGAGAGAAAGAAAACCATAAGAAAATGCATATTTCCGATCGGGGTATATCCAAAAAATGCATATATAGGCATAAATCTAAATGCATCTTGACAAACAAGGATTTCACATGACACAGTTGCGCAGAATGAATAATTTAGATACCGACTGTTGTTTTGAATTTTTGATTGTTGCCAAACGTGTGGCCACCATGACAATTAACGAAGATTGTGGCAATGAGTTCAAGATATCAAGAACAGCATTGCTCGTGGTTGGGTTTCAGGGATTCACGATGGCTAAAGATTGTTAAAGATATCTAGAACAGCATTGTTGGGTTTCAGTGGTTGAAATGTGCTGAACCAATCTTCGTGTTTCCCAACACAAAGAACCTTTGTGTTTTAAATTTGTCATCTGAAGCCAATTCCGTTTCAGTTTACTGGATACAATGAGGTAGAACACAAACTTTCTGTCTGGCACAGGTAGCTACAAGCAACATTTCTGAAAAGAAACCTACATTACGAAGGATGACGTGTGTTTGATCAAATTTACACAGTCAGAACTATCTGTTGCATTTTTAAGGTTGCACATTAGGTTTATCCCAAATATAGCTTATTCATATTCATGGTAAACGTAAAAAAAATCTCTGTACAAACAGGCCCACCCAGACACACAAACAACATACAAATTGGATAGTACAATTTCCAAGCCTTAGCCTTAGCTTAGCCTTACATTTCAAAATTCTTGACGAGCTGGCGAGTCACAGATGATTACATCTTTTGTGTCCCTGTATGTGACGTTTTACTGCGGTACAAGCTAAGTGATCTGGTACTGTATATATGTAGGATGGGTTTTCTATATAAAAATGAGAAAGTAGTTTATCTTAGGATAAGAATGATCATGTAACATTATGTAATCTACTGGGGTAAGTCATTTACACAGACCACATAGACACCTGCCCTCCAAGAAAAGAATTTCCCAGCCCTGCTGATGAGGTTAATTGCATTTAATGCCATTCAGGCAGCTGTCAGGTTATCACTGAAAATCAGAACTCACTGCTTAAAGAACAACTTGAGAAATACACAAAGACGAGACTAACTACAGCCAACTAGGGTAAGATTCAGGGCCAGTGAATGTGCGCACACACAGGTTCCATCCGAGACCGTGCATGGAATCGTTTTACGCAGAGTATGCAGTTTCCCAAGGACAGTGTTGTCTTGAGAACATCCCCGCATCTGTGTGCATTTCAGAGTGCCAAAACACCTCAAAATGGGGGAGAGATCGCAATACCAGAGAGGCAAACAGCCGGAGCGTCCCATTACTCGTGTGTGTGTGTCTGTAGCGCTGACAAATGAGCCTCTTTCTGCTAAACCCATGTCCTCTGGCCCAACGTTTCTCACGTTTAGCCACTAGGCTAGAGCCTCCAGGTAAGAGAGCTTCTCCCACTGCTTGGCTAGAGCCTCCAGGTAAGAGAGCTTCTCCCACTGGAGAGCCCCTAAACCATCTCCTGCTCAAGCCCTCCATGTAGAGAGTTTCCCACGCTTGGCTAGAGCATTCCAGGTAAGAAGCTTTCTCCCTGCTATGTATGAGCCTCCAGGTAAAGAGGCTTTGTAGTCCACTGGAGAAGAATTCCTCTCAAGCCTCATCCATTCTGATAAGATTGTTTTCCCACAGAGCACACGACTCGACAGGATTTAGATATGAAAAAAGACAGTTATTCTTTATTGTTACCGTAGGACGATGCTATGTTATGATGCACAATCAGAGCTAAAGAGGCGCTTGTGGTAAGTCAACTTTGCGATGAATGAATGCTTCCCCACCTCCCTTTCGGTACTGAGAAATACCGTTCTGCAGAAACGGCGATGCATTTCAAAACTCTTTACAAGGTGAAAGAAAAAGAGGGAAAAAAATAGTCATCTTTATAACAATTAACCTCAGAAACGTTCATCTCCTCAATACAGCCCTGCTTCCATATTTACACGTAACACTTAAAAAAATTCTCCAGTATGCTACAGTGGGATAAATGAACAGTGCAGATGGTTCAGTACAGGCCAACGTGGACTTCACTGGCCCACAAAGGAGTATGAGATGAGGAAAACTGCTGGGATGAAGAAAGAGGAGTTTTATGGACACATTAGCCTGTTTTGTAGCACAGAATAGATGGTTAGGCCCAAGGTCTGACCCTTAATCAAATGCAAATAAATCTATATACACTGCTTAATTGTAGCATGTCATTCAAAATGCATCAGCGTTTCCATGGTTGCCAGTCCTCTACATCACAGTGTCACACTGCACACTTCCACCTACGGAGACACCGGGGGGAGGGGGAGGCATGGGGGGGTGGGCGGAGTCACACACAGAGAAGGGGCGGGGTCCTGGTTCTGGATCGGCTGGGTTGCCAGGAACGCACCATTTCACAGGCCCGGCTCGGTGCATTCTGCGGTTCGGTCCATCTAAGAGGAAGGGGGGAAAACCAGAGAGCTCAGGCCCAAAATGTGCATAAGAACACAGGAACATACAAGAACATTTGAACGTAACGGGACTGACCCGGGAATCAGCCGAGATCCGCCATCTTTAAGGACACTCCAGCCTATTAAATGCTCCTTGAAGGAACTAGGAGCGAGGAGCTAGGAGGCTCCCGAAGGATGCTTGAGCAAGTAAACACAAGCGCATCCTTTGCAGAAGTATTTTTTTTCCCCAGAGCGCACGACGTATAAATGATTGACCTGTGCATCCACCTCTCCCCGTCTGTCACTGTCTGTAACTGGCGTGGCTTCAAACTGATGCTTGACTAAACAAGGATATCCTATTTGCCTAATACACGTACACTGTCCTCACATCCTTTCCTTGAGTCCTCTGTTGAGTGGAGCTAAGGAAGCGAGGAAAGGATGCAAGGAAAGAATGCAAGGAGAGAAGATAACCAAATGTCCATGCTTTTTATGGCATTTAAACTTCCATCCATGTTCACTTTCTTTCCTGACTCTCCCAATATTAACTATTAGCAACTAATTGTTTATAAATTTATAAACGTCTTCGTTGGAAACTCAATTGTACATTTAATCTTTTGACTGTGTTGTTCGACTGCCGATGGATAGGACGGAGGATAACCATTTAAATACAAGTTCAAATCCCTGCTGGTCACGTGGCAGAGGCAAGCTGGTAGCCATAATTATGTGTGGTACACAATGCAGGGTGTGGGGTGGGTGCGACTGGTTATAAGTTCAAGGCACGTCATTTCCTATTACATAACCTGTGCTATGAGATGTTTTTATTTTGCTACCATGACAAAAATACATTTATTTCATCTGAACCTGATTTTCTTGTCAAAGAATATTCCAAGGCTGCCCAACCCTGTTCCTGTAGATCTACCGGAAACCCTAAAACAAAGCACATCCTCATTCAACAGCCAGAGATCACGTTGAGCTGCTAATTAGTAGAATCAGGTGCGGTAAATTGGGGTTAAAATGAAAACTTACACGTTGGTGGATCTCCGGGAACAGGGTTGGGAACCACTGCTATGGAAAAACCTACAATGGTCCCGAGAGAGACCATGCGAAATTTATCTCACTACATCGTCAAACGACAACACCTCATTGAGTTATCATTAACACTCAACACACAGTCTGTGGATGAATCCTTCATTATCAATCGCCGACACTTGCTTTTCTCCTCTATTTCAGAAGTGCATTTAATTCGCTAAATCTACGCCGTGTCTATGTTTTCCCCTCTGAATCTCATCACTGTTTCTTTCACCCCTCTTCTGTAAAAAGTGAAAGGCATTCCACAAAATGTATCGTTCCTTTCCAAATCCGTTTTTGTTTTAGCTCCATTTTGTTTTGGTTGCTTTATAATCATCGCAGCCCGGGCCGGTTTCGATCCCCGTCATTTCACCGGTTATCCCTGTTCTCCTTACCCTCCTGCGCCCCTCCGCGCTCCCTGTCGCCCCCTGCTGGCTCTATACCCTCCCCGCCTCCTTGAGTTTGGCGACCAGGTCTTCCACCGTCTCCACCTTCACCCCCGCCTGTCTCTGGGGGGGCTCGTCGACACGTAGCACCTCCACCCGCGAGGTCAGGTCCACCCCCAGGTCCGCAGGCTTCACGTTAGCAATCTTCTTCTTCTTCGCTTTCTGTGGGGAAAAGGTGGGGGGGGGAGTGTGAGAGAGAGAGAGAGCGAGAGAGACAGAGACAGAGAGAGAGAGAGAGAGAGAGAGAGAGAGAGAGAGAGAGAGAGAGAGAGAGAGAGAGCAAGCAAAAGGGGTGGAGAGGGAGAGATATAGAGAAAGAATGTGGGAGGAGAGTGATAGACAACGAGATATACACAGCAAGTATGGGAGGGAAAGAGAGTGAATTACAGAAAGAGAGAGAGAGAGAGAAAGAAAGAGAAGGGCAGGAGGGAGGAAAGGAGAGAGCGAGAGAACATCTCACAAGTCTGTATGTGTATAAAGTGGTCATAGCTGGGATAGACTGTGCCATGATGCATCTGTTGGGCATCTCATTATTGTAGATGACAGCTGATGGAGGTTCGTCAAACGACAGGCACGAAGGCTGAGAGAACACGCAGTCTGTATGCAATAAGGCAGATAAGTTTGGATAAACGAGTGTATGCACGTGGGCATTTATTGTAGATGACAGCTGATAGGAGAGTTACAGTCAATTACAGACAGAGCACAGAACTATGCACGGCAGTCTGATCAAATAACGCAGATAAGTTTAGTACAACGAGTGGTATGCG
The DNA here is from genome assembly GCF_018555375.3 of Anguilla rostrata. Lineage (NCBI taxonomy): Eukaryota > Metazoa > Chordata > Actinopteri > Anguilliformes > Anguillidae > Anguilla > Anguilla rostrata. The sequence continues at coordinate 4,887,857 of NC_057933.1, read as the reverse complement.
AGCGTGGGTGTGGGTGTGGGTCTGCGTCCGTGCATGTATACGTGTGTGAGCACCTGTGTGTGTGTGCGTGTGTGTGTGAGTCCGTGGTGTGTGTTTATGCGTGAGAGCGTGGGTGTGTGTATGTATGTGCATGCGTGTGTGTGTGGGTCCGTGCGTGTGTGTATGTATGTGCATGCGTGTGTGCGTGCGTGCGTGCGTGCGTGCGTGTGTGTGTGTGTGCGTGTGTGTTCAGGAGCGCTGCAGTACCATAATGTTGGGCAGCGTGGCGTATCGCGGGGTGTTGAGCCGCAGGGAGCATAATGCGCAGGTGGCTCGCTTTGAGTCCGCAGGTCACAGTCAACCTCCCACCTCAGCTTTGTCCCCCTCCAGTCACCTCCGACGCAATGCCCTGAAGTGACTCCGCAGGGCCTCTTTTCACACACACAGCTTCGCGTAGGACGGGGAATTAGTGATGATGACAGGCATGAAATCCAAGCATGACATCTATTGGCTGTATGTTGCAATGACACACTCACGCTATATTAAATCACATAGTTTGTAGTATGAATGTATACTATGAAAGGTTTTCAGGGAAACAAGCAAGGCACAACCATATATCAAGTTCAAATTTAAACAAATATTTGAATCCTCATTCAGTTACTGTAGTGCGCGATATTCAAACCCCGAGCTGAGTGAACCCTATTCCTCCTCAGAAAAAAAATTATTTTACACAAATAAAACAGACCAGTTATGAAGTTTTTCTCCTAATAAACCCTTAAAATGTGCCGACTGCAAGGTCGAAAAACTATGCCTGACAGAAACAGTCAAACGCTGATAAACGCTTAGCGTACATTAGTCTCTATGCTGACGTTTGACCTCAGGCTGTGTGCTCATGGGACGGTGTTTACTGTAACACACAGAAACCGGTCTGAAACCAGACCCTGTGATGACACACACCGGACAGCAGGGCAGTGACATTTAGCTGCACGCCCACTTCTCCTGCCAATCCACAGACATAAGTGCCAGGAGCATCAGTCGTTTACAGTTTAAAGGCTGCAAAAGTATTCAGTCTTTCTTACATATTTCTATACATTTTCTTTGACACATTTGTTATGTGAATCCAAAGTGTGCCAGGACACAATGTATTACTGTTCACTTTTAGGATCCCCTATCCCTTCAATTTAAGCATTGTAGCGTTGCACTTTTTAAAAAAAAATCTACGTCTCTGTTTGTTAACGGGGGCCACAGCGATTAGCCGTACTTTACACCGCGTTCTCCGGTAAACCGCTAAACGGGACCGTTAAACGGGCGCCGGGCGGGTTCGAGAGAAGACCTCCACACACCTGAGGCCAGTCCAGCAGGGCGGCGGTCATCTGGCCCGTCTGGTTACAGTCGTCGTCGATCGCCTGCGAACGCAGAAAAAAAAAAAAAGGGCGCCTTTCAGACGGCCAGCCAGCGCGTGACCGGCTAGGCGGCGGTAAAGGCCCGACGCATCGCGTGCGGTCGCGCGGGAAGCAGCAGGCCTCACGGAACTGCAGCACGACTCACACAGACACCACGTGCGCTGCCGCGGTGGGGTTAAACCAGCACTGACTCAATCGCCCGCACGTTGCACACAAAAACTCCATTACCCACAAAGCCCCTCATGACTTGCATCGTTCGTGGAAGTGAGAGGAAGTGAGTGACACACAGCAGGTCACAAGGATTCACAGCAGCAGAGTCATCTTTTCCTTTTTTTTGATGAAACACTGTGACATGGTAATGCTAAAAAAAAAAAACAGCTGTGATGACATGTCTGTTTTCTGCCATTAAAAGAAGTCCACTACTCTCCAAAAGTTGGTGCATAAAACCACATGTAACACTCAGTTACACTAACAGTTCATTCATTTTAAATCATTTAAATTCATTTAAAATATTAACAGCTACAGAATGGCTCTCACACACACACGCACACGCATGTACATTCACGCACACATGCGCACGCGCGCGCACACACACACACACACACACACACACACACCTGCACTGACCAGGCCACAGGTACTAAGGCAGGGTCCCCGTCGCTGGTCCTGGAGAGCCACACTGTTACTCCGGACTGCAAATTTAAATCCATTAAATCCATGGAGGATGAACTGATATCCCATTGGCTTACTGGTGCCTGAATCGGTTGCTTTTAAGCCGATTTTATGGTAAAAAGCAGAACCCAGCAGACCCTGTGGTGCTCCAGGACCAGGGTGGAGGACCCCCACCCTAAGGTGAGGTCAGCCTGCCCCCCACACTGCTCACACAGGTAGGACACTGTACCTGTTTGCCCAAAATGACCATTTTGGCCTCCTCCTTCTTGGCCAAGGCGGCCATGATCTTGGAGACCTGCAGGGGCCCCAGGGTCTCGTAGTCTTTCCCAGAAACCTCCACGTGGATTCCCCGGTCAGCGCCCATGGCCAGGGCTGTGCGAATGGTCTCCTGAAGCAGCACACAACACGCACATTTCACAACAGCGCACACATATTTCACAACGACACACAACACACACATATTTCACAACGACACATAACATGCACATTTCACAACAACACACGTCATTTCACATCAATACACAACACATACATTTCACAACACACAACATGGACATTTTAACATGTAGCTACACCCTTTCAACACACTGCAGGCACAAACTCATCCCAGGTAATGCTGGTGTGCATGGCCAAAAGTAGCTCAATTTTAGTCTCATCTGACCATAACAGTTAAGTCCAATCAAAGTTCAACATCTGTATAATACAACTCATTGCATTTGCGGTTTATTTTATACAGGCTTTTCTCACTAATCATTAACAAGGCTGCCAGTAATTCAGGAGTGAGCTCTATATAATCCAACTGCAGCTGAGCTGAAGAGCTTTACAGCTGCAGTACATGCAAAAGGCTGGTTTTCTAAAGGTTTAAATGTTAACGTGCAGGTTATTTAAACTAATTGCAGTCATTGTCCACTCTAATATCTTTAACTTTTAGTCTTTTGAAGCACATTAACAAAAAAAGTACATATATATATATATATACACACACACACGTAATCTCTCCAGAGCAAGGGAGATAAGCTTGTACATTTCACAAATAATAAGCAAACAGACTTACTGATTGGCCGATATTTGCGGTGGACTGTTATGACATTTAGTGTTACCGCACCACATGCTGATACTACTTAACTTTCACCGACTGTGCCTCATAAAACCACCGCTTCCCCAGTGACACAAAGCCGAGAGAACGTGTCTCTGCGCTAAAACTACCAACACAAACACCAGGGATACATGCTGGCCAGTTAACCGTGCAGCTCACCAGAACCAGCTAGAACCTGCTTTATTGTGAACGCTGCTGATAATACACAGTGCATAAAGAATCAAACACAGGGACCACTGAAACAGGGTTTCCCACCCTGTTAACAGTAATCTGAGTAGCATATGACATAATACAGTACAACAGATTAGAACGACTCCCCACCCAGAAGTGCCTTCTATCATACACTAAAATTAAAAGAAAAAGACCCATGCATACGTCTTTTGTAAATGCATATGGACCTATACAGCATACCTGCACTCTAAACGCATACTCTGTGCATGCACATGGGCCTATATTGCATGTCTGCAACCTGCAGGCACACTCTGCATGCATACGGGCCTCTATTGCATGTATACTGCACACCTGCAACCTGCATGCATGCATGCATATGGACCTACATTATATTGCACACCTGCAAAACTGCATGCATGCATATGGACCTACATTATATTGCACACCTGCAAAACTGCATGCATGTACATGGACCAAGCATAGCTGCACTCGGGCCATATTGCATTAGCAGCTGCAGTACTTTGCAGAGGACAGACCCACACCCATCCGCCTTGCCCGGGGACTGACCGCACCGACGCACCTGCACTTGCTGGGGGCCGCAGCTGACCGCGACCACCTCCTTGACGAACTTCTTCTCCTTGAGCTTGACGGCCTCCTCCACGGCGATCTCGCAGAAGGGGTTCATGGAGTGTTTGACGCCATCGGTCACCACCCCGCTATGGTCCGGCTTTACTCTGATCTGCGGGGAGAGAGGGTGGCCAGGTGAGAGAATACTCCACCTGAGATCCACGCTACTGTGGCCCAGGTGAGGGACTACTCTACCCATCGCCAGGTTACTGTGGAGCAGATGAAAGAATACTCCACCCGTCACTACGCTACAGTGTAGCAGGTGAGAGAATACTCCACCCGTCAACATGTTACTGTGGGCCAGGTGAGAGAATACTTCACCCATCACCGGGTTATTGTGGAACAGGTGAGAGAATACTCCACCCGTCAACATGTTACTGTGGGCCAGGTGAAAGAATACCCCACTCATCACCAGGTTACTCTGTGGGCCAGGTGAGGGACTGGGCCAGGTGAGAGAATACTCCTGTTGGCCAGTTTTTGTCCGATTTGCGAGGAGACAGGTTGGCCAGTTCACCAAAGCAACTGTAACCATGTAGGAGACTAGTCCTCCATTTATATGCTAATGTGGTCCGTATTGCCTCTGATCTGTGGGGAGAAGCGGTGCCCAGTCCACTTAAGGACCCATGAACATGAGAGTCTTCTTTATCAACAACACAATAAAACACTGGATGACAGCACCCAGCCCAGCTGAGAGGTAAAAGGGGCAGGACGGAAGGGGCGGTGCATTCAAACAGCCCAACTAATTGCCCTCTACAGTCACATGCACCTTGGGAGGGAAACCTGGCTTCGCTCTGCCCCTGGGCAGTGGTAACGGTTAGTAACGGTCGCTATGTGGGCCGCCGTCCAAGAAAGGGGCTTCAGTCACAAACGATCCAGACTATAAGCGCAGGTCTCTCCCGACCGGCAGCGATAACGACTGGCTGAGGACAAGGACGGCTGCCCGATCCAGTCAAAAGCAGATTCAGCAGGCAGACATCAGCTGCACAGAAGAGACGGTAGCACACAGAAGGAGGTTCCATATCACAGTATTGAGCTCTCCAATTGCAAAACTCCCAGGCCTAACAATATTTAACTAGGCTCAGCCCAGCATAGTCACACAATATGTTGAGCTGTTTTTTTTTTTCTTTTCTTTCTGATGACCATTATTGTTTGATAACCCAAACAACAATAATAATTAAGAAGGTTTAAGAGCAAAGGGGATGAGTTAACAGAAGGAATTTGAACATGTATACCCGCTTATTAGGTGCAATAACATACTGAATCGATTGTGACTGTAGGTGTCAAGTGAGAACAAACAGAACCTAGTATCGAGTTACACCAGGTTGTGAGACAGACATCTAAACATAGCACTGTCGTATTAGGCTTGACAGAAAGACGCCGAACTGTTACCTAGTTTTGCACGTAAGGTTAACTTAAACGGTATCAAATGATGTGTGAGGTGTACACAACAAGACACCGTGGCCGTACCGTCCCACGCTGTCATATCAGAGCCAATGGACACGATTAAAGACAGATAATTTAGCGAGCAACAAGTAGCCAATAAACAAAGATGGACAAATGCCACCTCTATGTACATAATTTAACACTCATATTACACATACGCACATGTTACGATGGGCAGGTTGAATTACGCATGTGACAACTTTAATGGTGTCTGCCACCAAGGCAGATTGTGTGTGCCAGTCGACTGTTCAACCTAGCCATGTCACTGACCAGTCCATCGGTTGACCTATTGCGAAACATCGCTAACGTTAGCAAGCAATTTATCTTTTTTCAGAAAGACGTACTTCAATGCATACTCGGCAGCCAACAAACTCACTAGTTGGCAAACTAATCCGACCTGAGCACAACGGTATTTTAGAAGTAAATTAGAACGTTCCGATGTCAACCTGGTGTGCGACGATAACTAACGTTAGAAAATTAGCTAGCCAGCTACGTGAACTCGGACCTCAGGTCATGAAACACAGGATGATAGCAATGCTGACCTTGGTTCCTGCTAAGCTAGCTAACGCTAATTCGGTATAGACACGCGAATATCGTTTACAGCTGTGTTGGTCTATTCAGTGCGACTAGCACGATAGGTAAGTTAGGATGGTTATGAATGGAAAATATCGCCGTTAATGTACAGAATGAAAAGTGAACTCGGTAGATACCTTAACAGCATAGTCAATGACCCGCTTAACTCCGACTAGAACCCGAGCCATGTTCTCACTCTTCTATTCAGTAGGTCGGCTCTACTTTAGAGATTTTTTAATACTCGGAAAGCCAGTCGGACAGGTTTCAATGTGATACCTTTGAAGGTACTTCTGAATGGAGTGTGACGGAACCGCCCAGTTCTAAAACCAATCAAAAAACGTAAAGGCTAAAACTGTCAATCAAATCAAATCAGTAGCCAATCGTCCTTTAAAAAGTCGGCTTCTGGTGGCCAATAGAGATTCAGATGATTGGATACTATTTCGGGTGGAAACAAGAGCTTATAAATGTTGAGTTCCTCAACGGGGAATCCATTCATAAATAGGGTAAAGTTCATCTGTCGTGTAGCCGGGGCTCTGCATTTAACGTCAGTATAAAAGCACCCTGAACAAAATCCACCTTTACCGTGGGCGATTTGCAGATACAGGCAAGGCTATTTTTTTGTGAAATAAATAAGATGGAGAGACCCACATATACATTCATGGGGGATGCTAATAATGCACTGATAAGTTGTCGTTGAGCGTTCAAGTTCATGCAATACAGTGTTCAGTCCTGTTATGGGATCATGTTTTCAGGGTCAAGCCTGTCACTCATTCATGGGCTTCAATTAATATAATTTCGTTTCTGGCAGTGAGGTTCTAGTATAAGCCCTGTAGGCTTTCCAATTTCTCCAGCACAAGTAATACTGCAAATTATTTTTGTGTACTTGCATTTGTTCCTTCTTCTTGTAAATAATATATTTATCCCTTAGCTATACATGCTTATCCTGGTCAGGGTCGGGGTAGGGGGGTGGTGGAGCCTATCCCAGCATGCATTGCAAATTCACTTTGCACACCATTCACTTGCAAATAAGATATGAATAGATACAATAAAGTTTGATGTGGGGCACTTTACTGATCGGCAGCTGGTGGATTGGGGCTGGGCCTTTCTATGTTTTATTAAGGGGCACCCTTGAGTGCACACTCTCTCACCTGGGATTAAGAGACAGTGGGTGGTTGTTACGTTAGCTCACTGTTGTTTCCTTGCTTCGTGTTTTGTTTGACGCATATTAGGCTGAGGCCACACAGTAGCCTGTGTGATTAGTTTGCAATAAACCAATTATTTTTGAGAATCTAAGCAGCTAGTGGACATTTGTTTTTTCAGCAACAATGGGACCAATAACTCTCCTGAAAATCCACTCTTCCCACAGAAATAAAAAAAGCAGACAATCGATCGATAGCCATCTAGCATGGCCATTAGGACACAGATGCTGTTTCACAAAATTCAACACTATTTAACGTGAAGTTTAAAAGTTTTATGAGCATGCTGGTTTATGCTATGGCAATGCTTATGTCTAGACATTGGCAGGACGGATGGCATTGGCAGGTATTTTCCCCCATTCTCTTATGTAGCTTGAAAGTTCTGTCCAAAGACTGGACACCACATTGTGTATTAAAAAGACAGCCTACATCCTTTTTCAAGAAACTTAAAATATGATGGTATAAATGGGGCAATGTTATTTATAGTTTTATTTGTTAAAAGTTAAATGTTTTTAGTACGATTTAGAAATATTTAGGTTTAAAGCCATCCTCCTAAACTGTGTTGATAAAAACAGTTAGCTGTCCTGTTTGATAGTAGTTACTGTAATGTGCCCACCATAACGTTTGGGGAAATGCCCTTTATGAATTGTGTGATTACAAATCTAAAACTGTGAAGTGCAGTGGCAAATCAAGAAAAAATTTGTCTCCCAAACATTAGGGAGCGCACTGTACATTCACTGATTACAGTTAGGACCCCTAATTCAAGTGTGGACCAGCGTATTATAGAATGCTAGATTTTCTGACTTTCAATGAAAAAGACCTTTGCCATGCCAAAGTAAATGCACAGAGACATATTTTTTGCAATGATTTAAACATGGCTTTTAGACTGATAGCTTATCTATATCTAGGTCACTTTCACAGGCAAATATCTCTAACCAATCAAGTCCAGTATGTTTATTTTTCCACAAATTATTTTTTAAATTGCTCTAAGTGAGGGGGTTGGGATTTTGTGGGGTGCTTTCATCACGTGGCAAAGTACATTTACATGATGAAATGTTCTGCACAGGGGAAAAAATGACTGCCTTTGAATGGGGCCAGAGGGGATAACATTATCTTGAATGTCATTTTGCTCTTAAAGAGCTCCAGGCAGTGTAGTGGGTATACCGAGTCAGTAACATTATTTTTTTTTATCTGCAATAGCATGGAAACCTATCCAACTCCCAAGACACCATGTTTGCACATGGTGAATATGGACATGGACAGTCAACAGGATCAATTGGAAGACTGTTCCAGAAGCAAAGGGATCCACAATTCACAAACTGCAGGCATGGAAGAAACCCAAGTGGCAAATCATAATGCTGCAAGGTTACAGAGCTCACCTACCACGATTTTCGTTTTAAAATGTAGGAAATTACTTGATTACAATTATTTGTAGGCAATGATACTAGGTAGATTTACAAACAGTGGAAACAATCGTTTCTCTGAATTAACTGTCTAATATTGGGTAGTGTCTGTAGTTTTGTATACGAAAACGTTTCACCCGTTAAATTACTCACATTCCCATAATTTCTATCACGGTTCCCAGTATTGTCCGGAAGCCATCATTCAAATATCTGAGTACATATCAACATTGTTTCTGAACGCACATCAAAACGGCACGTTTCTTATTTTAAACAAATGCCACTTTAAGAGATTGCTACAAGTGGTCGTTCGGGCTATTTTCAAAAGCGGTAACTAGCTAGATCCATCTTCGGGGTGCGCTGGCTATGCATATATCCTAGTTCTTGCGCAGTCGAACTAACCGCATCGTAAACAACATTTGTAACAAACAACACCGTTTTTTAAAGAGTTATCAATCTGAAACACGATATTTAATCATCATCAGTTCATCACAGTATTGTATTTGTCGTTTCAAAAAGATTTATGGTACGAAACCATGTCGACTGAACAGACGTACGCGTGCAGGCAGGACTCGTTCTTTTATGTGCCATCATGTCCGCGTCATGTGGTTTTCCCGAAAACCCGGATTGGATCTTAACTGTCAGCTGAGAACACCAGCGTGATCATCGCAAATGCATAGCCTCTTTGTTAGCAATAGATTAAGGTTTGTATTGATTAAGAATTAAAATGGGTCGAACTCATGCAGTCGTAGAATCATATGGGATAGCAAATTATCAACGTTATAAACATTAACTTTCGAGCCATGGACTCATATTGTAGATGAGAGGAAGCGATGAAATCTGAGTTCCGATCTTGAATTTCCTGCAGTGCAACACACGACAAACATCAGCAATTCCACAACAAATTAGACGGAAAAAATGCCGAACAATTTATCTTTACACGTTTCTTAATAGTAAAAAAAATGAATACTCTTGTTTGGCATGTGCTTAACGCACATAGTCGCCAACTCAGCAAACTGACAGCTAGCCAGCTAGCTAGCTTGAAAGGCAAATGAAACCCGTCAACCTTTTGTAAAACTTTTGAACGTTCACAAGGGTGGATACAATCACTAGATGCGCTGTGTAATACAGTTTATCAACTGAGCACTATACATCCTAAACAAAACCGCGAAAGACAGCAGTAATGAAATTTTTATTCCACTCCATATTTTGTTATGCGCAACCCTCTGACGGCTGCAACGGCAAGCTTGCGGATGGATATCTGAAATACACCGCTATACTACGGCACGGACGAGGGCGAACAGAAAGGGCGACTGCGAGACGAAAACGAAAGGGAGAAAGGAGAAATCTACCATTACGAACCGAAGTCATTCTTATAGATTTAACAAATACAAAGCAGTACCCGCGTTGCAGACACCACATAAATTATCAGACGAACGCAGGACGCCCACCAAGACAGTGACAGAAACAGTGCGGAGAGGGATGACAAAATAAGAAGAAAAAAGGGAAGCAGACACGGACTGCCAGACATCCACCCTCCCAGCAGCGGTCTCCATTTTAACTTCTCGCCCGGTCTACACCTCACGTGTCCTGGACTGTCTCTCTCACATGACCCGAGTGTTTGTCCCCGTGATCAGCACTTCCATCTCCGTCTCCGTGTCACTGAATATCACATTTTAAACCCGAAGCCCCATGGATATGCTCGAACAGAGTCTGGACACCACCACAAGGTAATAACGCGTCCTTCCTCCTCTCTCTACACTCCCGCCTGTCGTATCTCTTGAATGGCTTCCGCGGCCCAACCACCATTTTCTTGCACCGGCTGTCTAGGACTTAACATTTTAGCCAAGTTAGTTGGTTGTTAGACGGATAGGTTAGCTTGTTGGGTTCTGCAGAGGAGTTTTTCTAGCTTGCTAATATTAGCAAGCTTGCAAGCCAAAGTAAGTGTCGCAACATGCTGTTACCCATAACCTTAGTTCGCTCTCCGTCTTGATGCGTTATCAAACATGATTTGATGCCATTAACCTATTAGAAAATAATTACTTTTCCAGCTATTTATAAAATGACTTGGACTAATCTGTTGTTGTAGCCAGTCAGCTCAACAGGCTTGCTCGCCGGCTAGTTACATTTGAGTTTCTGATTTTACTGTCCAGGTTTAAATTCGATTGTAATTGGTTAGACTATGTTGTAGCTAACATTAGCTTTCGAACTAGCTTTACATGATATTGGGTAGATGAGATAAGCTACTTCGAATCGTGTTGTCTTATATATTACCTGCATTTAAAGTGGCTAGCTAGTCGTTTGAAAGTCGGCTAGTTGCCGATACATATTAGAATATTCGTGTTGGCTACTTATTGTTACTATTATTTAGAAATATTTTTTGACATCAGTGGTGTTTGCTAACTGTAGCTGTGTAGCTATCACTAATGTCCTAAATAGAGTTCAACTAAAATGAGATCTAGCTTGCTAGCCAGCTAGCCAGCCAGTTTTTTTCATATATGAGATAATGTTAGCTTTGTTACCCAGCTCAATTTTTAGTGAGCTAGCACCAGCTAAAGTTTGACGATAAGCTGACAAAGTTTGCTTGCGGGAATGCAGCATTTAATAATAAAACAAATCTGCGCTGTTGATTTGGGGAACATCTGGCTATGTGATGATGACGCTTAGACATTGACCGCTTGTCAAATGTGAACTTGGCCGAAACAGATCAGACAACTGATTGGACACGCGCGCCGGCCGCTTTATTAGGTACACCCATCGACCGGGTCGGACTCACTTTTCCCTCCAGAACAGCTTGAGTTCTTCGCGGCACGGGTTTGACAAGGGCGGCGCTGGGAACATTTCTTTGGGGAATTTGGTCTATGCAGACTCTACAGCAGTTCCTGCAGATTTTTCTAACAGGCATTATGCAAACCTCCCATTCCGGCTCTTCCCAAAGGTGCACTATTGGATTGGGCTCCGGGGACTGTGCAGGCCACTGGTTCCTCGTCATGTTCGTGGAACCAGCTGTAGATGATGTGTGCTTTGTGACATGGCGTATTTTTCTGCTGAATGTATTTGAAAAAGGCTTAAAATGTGGCCACAAATCATAAAAGAATGCACATAATCCGCAGTAATGCTTAGTGGCATTAAAATGATGCTCAGTTTGTATTAAGGGACCTCTGTGTATGCCAAGGAAACCTTCCGCACACCATTACATAACCACCACCACCAGCCTGCTCTGATGAGGATGGATTTATGGATTCATACTGTTTGAAACTGTGACTCTACCATCTGCATTTTGCAGCAGAAATTGAGATTTGTCAGATTTGGCAGCGTTTTTCCGCTCTCCAGATTTGCTGATTACGTTCCCTCTGCAGCCTCGTCTTCCTGTTCCTGACAGGAACTTTGTGCGGTCTTCTGTTGCTGTAGCCCACCCGCTTCAGGATTCTACTCGCTGCGCTTTCAGAGATGCCCTTCTGCACACCACTACTGCAAACAGCTGTTATCTGAGCATCTCTGGCCTTTCTGTTAGTTTGAAAAAGCCTGCCCTTTCTCCCCTGACCTCTCTCTCAATAACAAGGTGTTTTCGGTCACAGCACAGCCGCTCAGTGGATGTTTTTCGGTTATTGCGCTGTTCTCTGTGAACTCTAGAGGACTAGCGTGTGAAAATCGTAGGAAGGCAGCGGTTTCTGAGAAGCTGGAACCACCACGTCTGACACCAGTAGTCATACCATGATCTAAGTCGCTTAGATCACGCATCTTGCCCATTCTAATGTTTGGTCAAACAAAAACAAAACTAAACCTCTTCCCCATGTCTGCGTGCTTATTGACCTGCAGCCACATGATCCGCTGTTTGGAGGAGCAGGCTATTTGCGTTAATGAGCAGGTGTACCTACTAAAGTGGCCGGTGAATGTATATAGGCCTGTCGCTGAAGATGTGGGTTAAACGTTATGCGTGTGAAGCAGAGGATCGGCATGCAGTAGTACACTGTCATTTATGAGGAGAGGATAACCTTGTGATAACCTTATGACAGCCGTCATAGTGACCATCCCATTCCCTCGGTACTTATTCTGCGTTATCTTCGCTGTTTGCATTCTCCCGACTTTTGACAACGAAGTGAGACGCACTCTGTCCCCTCTCTTCCAGTCACGAGAAACAAGAGGAGGAGGTTGTGCAGATATCCGAAGGTAAGAGTCAGCCCTTGTTTTGTTTGACCCCAGAGAGGACTGTTCCTGCTTAACTTTACACGCTAGCGAGGAGACAGCCCTGTACAGTTCCTCGTTTTTCCCACAGCAGTGCTGTTTGTGACTCCTCAGCCACGTCAGGTGACTTGAATCCAGCTAATTGAATTTGGTGCATTTAAAATTTTTAAAGGGGGTGGAGGGGGACGGGTTTCCTTTCTGTATCGGCTCTGATGAAAAAGCTGTTGAGAACCTTTCAAAGGCAGGAGTAATTAAAACGGGTTGCACTGTGAAATGCGCTTGTGGTGTTAGAAAATTAGTTAGTTTCTCTAATCCATTACCACCCCCCCCCTCCTTCTCACCCCCCCCGCAGGCGATAACGGCGGTGGAACCGAGCAGACGGCGGTTACCATAGCGGGCGTTCCACAGGCTGCAACGTTCGCCGATCACAACATCCAGTACCAGTTCCGCACCGAGAACAGTGGTGGACAGGTAAAGCCCCGATTTTAGACAGTCACTGAAAGTGCCCCCACCCCCCCTCCCCCCGCCCCACCTGCAAGGAGGCTTCAGAGTTTCACAACTGCTTTCTGGACCTCCCCCCACCCCCCACCCGCCTTTCATATTCAGTCAAACTGGTTGACCCAAAAGGTGCTGAAACCTTGTGCCCGGTCCCATTGGGCCTTCGTCAGTTTGACTGAACGTTCTGCCTTTATTCACTATCCGGTCCTCATTTTGATTGGGGAGCCTCAGGTCTGTCGTGACCTTGAAATAGACACAGGCGCTGTTCTTGTGCAGGTTGCAATTTGAAAGGGAGCTTTGCAGAAGTTAAAAGGAATGTTGTTGTTTTTTTTGGTTTTCCCTCCCCCTTAACAGAAGAAGAAGTTAGCCTAGATGTTAGCGGCCTGCGCTAATGTAATCCGGTGGTGTGCTGGGCTGGGTTGTCACGCCAGGGCTGACCGCTTTAACTGACTGTAAACACAGCTGAGTTAGGAGCGGTCATGTGATTCCAATCTCTCTCCGGGATTGGCATGCGGCTGATGTCACATGTCAGTCAGGAGGTGGGGTCACATGACAAGGGTGGTATTTCCAAACGCAGCTCATTCTGCCGAAGCAAACAAGTGGCGCTCACACTGGACACAAAGGCCTGCTTTTGACTGTGAATATTAGATCAGGCCCAGGCCTCTGTGCTGTTTTTCGGCCTGCTTGCAAATTCAGCGTATGACGGATTGGAAGAGGTGATCTCCAGGTAAAAGTGAAGCGTCCATGGTGGACGTGCCACTGAATTTGGACAGGGGGTTCTCCAGGGTCTGTTTGAGGTTCCTGTCAGCATCCCAATGACCCCTGGGAAGTATTTGACACTCTTAGATTACAGGGGTTGCTTGCTTGGCAAATGGGGGGTGTCCTGAATCCGGACAGCGGCATCTTGTAGAAAGGCTGTTCCCAACTAGAACTGTAACCTGCAACCAAGTGTTGTTCCTTAAATGGGAATTGTGAATCCGTATGAGCGCGAAGACTGGAGTCGTCCGTCTCTGTGCTGTGGCTGTGGTTTTGGGAAGCCCGTGGGGATTGGATGATGACTGTGGAGGCCCTTGAGACAGGCCCTGGTCTGGTCTGTTTAGCTTCAGGCAGTAGTTCATTAGTGCTCTGATCAGACCAAGGTCAAATACGTATTTGTTTTGGATTCAAATACTTTTCTGTTGATCTTCCCTGGTGTAATTGAGCCTGCCAATTTGACCAGAAGGCGGGGTTTGCACTTTCTGGGAGTATTTCATAGGTTCCAATACACCAGACAAAAGTCAGTAAAGCATAGAAAAGTATTTGAATCCAAAACAAATATGTATTTAACCCAGGTCTGGCTCTGATTGGGTCAGTTGTCATCACTGGTGATGAATGGCCTGGTTCTCTGTCAGTGACCCGCTCAGGCTGTGTCTGTTCTGCTTGGCTTGGCTGTTGTGTGGTTGTGGGAAGGGTGTGTGTGGGGGAACTGCTCAAGGTTACCAGGGAAATGGGCTAACGCTGTCCTCCCCTCCTCTTCCTCTGCAGGTGACCTACCGTGTCGTCCAGGTAACGGACCAGCAGTTAGAAGGGGGAGACGACGGGGGAGGGGCAGTCAGCGTCGTTTCAACGGCTGCCTTCGCAGGAGCACAGCAGGCCGTGGCACAGGTACTGTCATAGCAACCAGGTCACACCTGCACAGGTACTGTCATAGCAACCAGGTCACACCTGCACAGGTACTGTCATAGCAACCAGGTTTCACCTGCACAGGTACTGTCACAGCAACCAGGTCACACCTGCACAGGTACTCTCACAGCAACCAGGTTTCACCTGCACAGGTACTATCACAGCAACCAGGTTTCACCTGCACAGGTACTGTCATAGCAACCAGGTTACACCTGCACAGATACGGTCGCAAAGGCCAGCTAACACCTGCAAATTCCTCACCTGCTGGTCAAATTTGAACCTCCTCCTCCTCATGTACTTTAGAGGGACAAAATGGCGTGAGGCATTATTTCCATTTCACGTTTTGGTGCGTGTGTGTGCGCATGCATCTGTGTGTGTGTGTGTGTGTGTGTCTGTCTGTGTGCGTGCGTGTGTGTGCGCGCGCGTGTGTGTGTGTGTGTGTGTGTGTGTGTGTGTGCGCGCGTGTGTGTGCGTGTGTGTCTGTGTGTGTGCGTGTGTGTGTGCATGTGTGTGTGTGTGTGTGTGTGTTTCTGCCCCTCAGGCGGTGATCCAGAACCCCTTCAGTAATGGGGGCAGCCCGGCGGGGGAGCCCGTGGGGGGGGAGACGCGCTTCGCCTACTTCCCAGCAGCCACAGTGAGCGACGGCACGGCGACCGCAGTGTCTGTGCAGGCTACTGCTGACCCCGCCCTCACACAGGCAGGGGGTGAGTACACACACACACACCCAGTGCACACACACACACACACACACACACAGGTGCACACACCCAGTGCACACACACACACACACATGCACACAGTGCACCACACACACACACACACACACACACACACACACACACACACACACCCAGTGCACACACACACACACACACACACACACAGGTGCACACACCCAGTGCACAGACACACACACACACACACACACACACACCCAGTGCGCGCACACACACACACACACGCACAGGTGCACACACCCACTGCGCGCACACACATACACAAGTGCACACACCCAGTGCAAACACACACACACACAAGTGCACACACCCAGTACACACACACACACACACACACACACACACACACACACACACACACACACACGTACACAAGAGCACACACCCAGTGCACACACACCCACACACAAGTGCACACACACTGGTGCACACACCCATTGCACACACAGAAACACACACACACACACAGGAGCACACACATCCGGTACTGTGGTCCTCTAACTACTCTCACTTACTCTAACGATCGTTTAGGAAGGTGTGCGGTGTGCTGAGTTAAATGCGAGGTACACCTGTTACGATAGCCGGGGTTAATGGGGCTCTATCGCTGCTGCTTCTCCTCTGGGCGATTGGCTCCCCTGCTGTGACCTTGCGCTGTCAGCGGAGTGGATTTTACGGCTCGCGATTCGGCCGAAACCTGCCGCGCGCCTCCGCAGCCCCTCCAGTCTGAACCCGTAACGAGGTAATTGGCCGTGATTAAGCTGCCATTAATTAGATTAAGGAGAGACAAAAACCCCTAATGAGCACCGGCGCGGTCCAACAAATCCACGCTGTAACGGGACGGAGCGGGCTTGGAGAGTTATGATGACGGAAGGAACGGGGTGGGGGGGGGGGGGGATGGGGGTGGGGGGGATTCCGGAACGCCGCGGAATCGAGCGGGAGAAAACCGGGAGCCTGACGGCAGCGAGCGTGGCTCCTGGAACATCGACGCGCGTTTGGGTAATTAGCACTGATTGCTCATCGAGTGAGTAATGGGAGTGCTCCAGGTGGAGCGGCGAGAGGAGGATCTCTGGGGCTTCTGCAGGAGGGGGCTTTGTGAAGAGGCTGCTGGGCCGCTTTTTTTCAGCTGGAGGACTCAATTAGAGCCTCTAAAACACCTTAAATATTTGGCGTTTAGGAGCGTTGGTGTTTAGCTCATGTACGCACAGGACAGTATGTTGGAGTAGTCAGGTGCTGTAATGTAAAGCTCAGCGTTCTGCAGGTGACGCGCACGTCTGAGCGCACGGGCAGGATGGCGTTCCTCCGCCGCGGCTCTCCCTTACCGCCAGTCTCCACCCGCCGTGGCTCTCCCTTACCGCCAGTCTCCACCCGCCGCAGCTCTCCCTTACCGCCAGTCTCCACCCGCCACGGTTCTCCCTTACCGCCAGTCTCCACCCGCCGTGGCTCTCCCTTACCGCCAGTCTCCACCTGCCACGGTTCTCCCTTACCGCCAGTCTCCACCCGTCCCGCCGCGGTTCTCCCTTACCGCCAGTCTCCACCCGCCGTGGCTCTCCCTTACCGCCAGTCTCCACCCACCACGGTTCTCCCTTACCGCCAGTCTCCACCCGCCGTGGCTCTCCCTTACCGCCAGTCTCCACCCGCCACGGTTCTCCCTTACCGCCAGTCTCCACCCGCCGCAGCTCTCCCTTACCGCCAGTCTCCACCCGCCGTGGTTCTCCCTTACCGCCAGTCTCCACCCGCCGCGGATCTCCCTTACCGCCAGTCTCCACCCGCCGCAGTTCTCCCTTACCGCCAGTCTCCACCCGCCGCGGTTCTCCCTTACCGCCAGTCTCCACCCGCCGCGGCTCTCTCTTACCGCCAGTCTCCACCCGCCGTGGCTCTCCCTTACCGCCAGTCTCCACCCGACCCGCCGCGCCTCTCCCTTACCGCCAGTCTCCACCCGCCGTGGCTCTCCCTTACCGCCAGTCTCCACCCGCCGCGGTTCTCCCTTACCGCCAGTCTCCACCCGCCGCGATTCTCCCTTACCGCCAGCCTCCACCCACCGCGGCTCTCCCTTACCGCCAGTCTCCACCCGCCGCGATTCTCCCTTACCGCCAGCCTCCACCCACCGCGGCTCTCCCTTACCGCCAGTCTCCACCCGACCCGCCGCGGTTCTCCCGCCAACCGTTCGTGTTGTTTGCGAGCACGACCCGACCCAGCGGCTGTGGGACGGCTCTGACGGTCCCGCGCTCCCCGCAGAGGGAGTCTCGCCGCTTTGTTCTGACTGATTGAAATGTAAACGCTTCTGAGAGGCCTGCTTATCGGAAATCTCCCCATTAGACTCTGCTGGATGCGTTTATCCACTGCTGATAATCACTCTCCACTGCCGGCAATATAATAAAAAGGCAATTTACTGAAATATGCTCCAGGCACCTGTATCACGATCAAACGGATACTTTCCCAAAACGAGCGGCGAACGCTGGCTGACGGATCACGATGAAAATGAGGAACCCCGGGGCGGGACGCGTGGTGCTGTCTGTGGGGCGGCCGGCGCACAAACCCAAAAATAGAGAAAATGTCAAACCCTGATTGGCTGCAGTTACGTAGGTAATGTCCACGTGCGTTTAACCCTTTGAAGACAAGATTTTCTAGATTTTTTTTCTGTGTCCTAGAACTCTGATGCTTTCTGTTACCGCTCGAGATTGTTAAATCAGCGTTGGGATGTTCAGTTAGGAAAATTGTAATCCCATATTTGTGATCTCACACCATAAAGGGTTATAATATTGCAGCATTGTGAATGTAGGGGATGACGTGACCACTCTTCCTCTTCCCTGCGTCTTCCTCCCTCTCGTGCGCCTCCCAGGTCAGTTTTACGTGATGATGACCCCCCCTGACGTCCTGCAGTCAGGCACGCCCCGAACCATAGCCCCCCGCACGCACACCTACTCCACGTGAGTATCGGCCTCTCCGACCCCTGACCCGCCCCCCCACAGGGGCGCACGCAATCCGCAGGGCGTGGACGGAAGCTTCCGGGTCCACGGCTGTCCGAGGCGCTCCAGGTCACGGCCACAACCACGGCCATTTTGCTTTGTGGTTTTGGGGTTCACCAACCCCCAAATTTCACCCAACAAACTCTACATGAATGCACGGTGTCACTCCAGTGCCATGGACTGGCATTCATAAAGCAGAGCATCAGTGCTGATCTGGGATCAGATATGCCCTGTCCAGAGGCACAAAAAAAAACAGATCTTCTGTCAGCGCTTCTGTTCTGACACACTTTTTGAATATTTTGCCCTGGTCTGGTTTTTTTTTAAAAAATTGACCGGAACATCCAAAAATTAGCTCCATTTGGGTCCAATGGCACCGAAAAACCCAAGATTTAGGGGCTGAAGCCTCTGGGGACAGTCGCACCCGTCCTCGTCCGCGCCCGCTCCTGTGCCCGTACCTGTGCCCGTACCTGCGTCGCGCACGCTGCTGGCGTTCACGCGGGCCTCGCTGCACCTGTGCTCCCACCGCCGTTTGTAGCCTCCCGCATCACCTGGAGTTACCGCCACGTTTATTCATTTTCTGTCTGATGCTCCTAATTGGAAGCCCTGCGCTAAAAGATAGCGGCGGATTGGCCTCCCTGGCGTTCTTTATTGCGGCCTTGAGTCGGATCCGAGCGAAAAAGCTCCATCCGCCCGAGGCCTGCTGTGCTGCGGCATTGCGGGTGCCTCCGGGCCCGATCGTAACCGTGGTGACGCAGAGACGTGTGGGGTGCAGGTCCGGCGCGGACGCTCGCGCCCTTCGCCTCTCCCTCCGTGCCGTTGGCGCGCTTTGCCGGCGTGCTTTGGCGTTTGCGGTTTGGGGGAGGACTGCGGGCGTAACGATCGCCCGGCGATGGTAAACCACCGCTGTGTTACCCCGCTGTAATCCAGCCCAGGCCTGGGGGTTTAATGCGCCCGCATATTTAAAAACCACCTGTTAATATTCTGCGCCCTGGGAAAGATGAAGGGTGTGGATGTGTATGTGTGAATCTATAAACTGCTGTGTGTGTGTGTGTGTGTGTGTTTGTTTATATGTGCATGTGCGTGTGTGTGTCCGTGCGTGTGTGTGTGTGTTAATGTGCATGTGTTTGTTTGTGTGTGCACACGTGTGACTTTGTTTGTGTGTGGGCGCATATGTGTGTGGTTTTTTTTTTTGTGTGTGTGCGCATGTGTTGTTTGTTTATTTGTGCGTTTGTGTGTGTGTGTGTTTGTGCATGTGTGTGTGTGTTCAGAGAGTTCACAGACTCTCCTCCTCCTCTTCCTCAGTGCTGAAGGCAGTCTGTATCTCCTGTGGGAAATGTCTCGGGGCCCTTTTTGGTTTCGTTTTCCAAATCGGCCCCGTCGCCCTTCGCTCTGCTCCAGATCCCTGGGACACTGCCTGCCGCGAGGTGCTGCCTTTCTCTGTGGCCTGTAATACAACATCAGTGCAGTTACAGGCTGGAGGGCAAACACCCTTATTGGACTCCTGGGGCTTCCGTAGTGGCTGTTTGTTTTTTTTAAACGCTTTCTTTTGTTTTGGTTTTTTTCTCTCCAGTTTTGAACTGGCGGCTGTAGTCTTGAGTTACGACTGTGCGGGGAACGCTGGGGCTGTGTACTGCTGTGATGCCCACATTCCTGCCACTGTTTTACCCCCTGCAGTGCTCACAGTACTACAGGAGAGAGCTAGGGTTGATTGGAGGAGAGGCCTGTCTGTCACTGCTAACTGGGCTGGTAGCCTAATGGGCTAACGAGCTAATACAGCAGTAATCTTAGGAAACCTGGCCAATTAGACCCACCCGG
Organism: Anguilla rostrata; assembly: GCF_018555375.3. Taxonomy (NCBI): domain Eukaryota; kingdom Metazoa; phylum Chordata; class Actinopteri; order Anguilliformes; family Anguillidae; genus Anguilla; species Anguilla rostrata. The sequence goes on along the minus strand of NC_057933.1, from coordinate 4,867,434 downwards.
CCCCTCGCAGGAGCCCTACCAATGAAATCGCTCGGATCTGCCAAAGCACAGCCCAGCCTTTACCGAACGAGCCAATCGGAAGCCCCGTTTTGTTGGGGTTTCAGCGCTCAGAGAACACACAAGGGGATACATGTAGAATGTTCACCACAGACCCTGAAACGTCGTTTTAAGTAGAACCGAACCACGCGGTCCGCCAAGTGGCTCGTCATTCCGTCTTAACGTCACTTGATTTTCTGCTTGCAAATGGAAACCCCAGAGAAAATCATAATGCAAGAGTTCTCACAAGATTGTCTTCAAATAAAAATGTATGAAGCTACGTTCTGTGGGCCAGTGACAATCTCATTTCGGCATTTCTTGTGAGAAATTGCACGAACATTGATGTCATCTCGGAATGTTTCACAATAATCTCAAAGGCCCCGAACGAATCCTAAATCTCATTTCGTAATATGATTTTTTTCCTGTGAAATACACCCCTGGAGTACCTGGGTGGCAGAATAGCCTAAAATCTGAATCGGTCTGCGTCGGATTGGTTTGGTCGCATGGGGAACAAGTGAGCTTGTGGGAGTTGAAGTCCAGGTTTTTGCATTCAGAAAGCAGGTCAGAGTAGGAGTGCCGTTCTAGGATTGGTCGTGTGCTGCTGTCCGGAGCCTGGCCTTTATCCATTGCGAGCCGAAGGGCCAGGCTGATCCCAGGTCAGCCGCTGGTCTGTGCTGTTGATTGTGACATCACAGTGGTGCTTGCTGTTGTCTTGTGCAGCGAGCCTCCAGGGTTTATGGGGCCCCTCACTCTGCAGCTCGGTTAATGAGGCAGCCAATTATTTACACGCCCCGAGGGAGAGAGAGAGAACCTTCCAGACACTACTGCATGGTGTGGGTGTGGGTGTGTGTGCGGGTGGGGTGGGGGTGCGTGTAAGTGGTGGGGGGGGGGGGGTGTTTGTGGGTGGATGTGTGTGTGCGTGTGTGGGTAGGGGTGTTTGTGTCGGGGGGTGGGGTCTTCAGTGACTTCTGCTTCAGTATTGGGATTTCCTGTCTTTTGATGTTGATTTTTGTTAGTTTTTTTTTGTTTTTTTAATGCCTCTTGATCACCCACTTTCCTCTCTTTCATCTTTAACAATTGTATTCCTTCATTATTGACATTATTGTTACGTGTATGTGTTATATTATACCTGTTTATATTGAATAACCATTTTTAAAAACATGAAATGAACAAAAAAAAAAAAAAAATCAAAAAACAAAAACCAAAAAACTTACCTGCCGTTCGCAGAGATGAAAACGAGATGCTGCAACATGACGGTTTGAACTGGTGAGGAAAACTTTAAAATACCTAACAGCCACAGGCTGGACCCGGCCGCCAAATCCCTCCCCTTCCTTCCTCCAGCCCCCCCGCCCCCCACCCCCCGCCCCCCCTCCCCGTTCCCCAGTGCTATGGTGATTCTGTGTAGATCTGATGGTGTGACTAGCGTTTCGATTCCTGTGCCCAATGCTGTGATTAGTTATTTCTGTGTACACATAACGTAGGGTGTTTTTTTGTTTTTTACTGTAAGGGTTGAGCGCTGCTCAGTGTTAGGAACAGACTCTGTGCACTAGTGCGCTACGCCGGGCCTTCTGTAAGACTGAGGCCTGGCTTGACGCTCGACGTGGATTAATTAGGGCGTACCTCCGGGGAGGGGGGGGGTGGGGTGGTGTGTGAGAGAGCCATACCTCTGGGTGGGGGGGGGGGGGGGTGGAGGAGGGGGGATGTTTGAGCTGAGAGAGAGCAGCCGCTACCCCCAGAGCAGCATCTGGTTTTCAGCACTGCAGTCAGACCCGGCGGACTCCGCTAGCGCCCGACTGTGCTGAAGCACAGGGCACCTGCGCGCTGAAGCACAGGGCACCTGCGCGTACCGGACTGTCTGTCCCACGCAGCACGGTGCTCCGGTCCCAGCTGCTTAACTGCGTCCCGTCTGCCAAACGGTTTCGCTTCCTTCTTTAATAATGCCGTTGTCCCGTGGACTGCCCTTTTTTTTTTTTTTTACCTGTCAGAATCTCTCACTGCTCTACTCCGCGCACTCGAGACTTTTTAACGGCTTAGGCCCAGTTCCTGGCTCGGGCCGCTTCAGAAGGGCTGAAATCGCGCAGAATAAAATGACGATTCTTTTCTTTTTTTACGAATAAAAAAAAAAAAAGAATCGTCATTTTGTCAGTTTGGTGCAGGCCGGGGAGTCTCAAACTCAGATTCGGGAGGGGCCACGGTGCCTGCTGGTTTCTGGTGCGTTTCGGCGCAGTGATCGGAGTCGTTTGGTTTCCCTCACTGCCTGACACGCCTGGTTTCCACGGCCCAAAGCGGCCGCTGACTGCATTGAAGGGAAACCAGCGGACGCCGCGGTCCTGCGGGTTTTGAGTACGAGGTCCCTGGCATCGCCCTAAAGTGGGCAAAACGCTTCGTCCCGCAAGAGAGAGAGAGAGAGAGAGAGAGCGGGAAATGCGACGCACCGCACCTCAACCTCTCCCCCCCGTCCGTCTGTCTGTCTTGCAGGAAAATGGACGGGCCACGGACGCCGAGGGACGAGCGGAGGAGGGCGCAGCACAACGAAGGTGAACTACGTTACCCATAATGCCTCTGAGCGGGGCGGACGGGCTATAGCCGCCAGGGGAACGGCGCATTATGACGGATGGGGGCGGGTTGGAGGTGTGACACGAGCGAAGGAGCCAAAGAGTCAAAGACGAAGGTTTTGTAATCTGTTGTAGGAGATGGGGAGGTGGTTGGGAGGTGCAGGTTGTGTGCGTGACCACCAGAGGGCGCCAGATATCTGTGGGACGGGCCCGGCTGAATTTCGGCACGCGCCGTCGTACTGCGCCCGCTGCGCAGGGGTGCACCGCTCCGGCACTGCGGGGTCGCCGCGCACGCGCCCGTTTCTGTCCCCGTCCCCCCCGTCTAATTCCGGCTCGGCCCCGCGGTTGGCTGCTCGCGGGAACTCCGCTGGGGTGCGTCGCTCTAACATCAGCCCTCGGCCGAGACGTTTCCGGCGGGGCGGACGTCAGCCGCGGCGTCTCCTGACTATTCGGGCGAAAGAAAACAAGCAGGAAGTGCAACAGAGGCGCCGGGCGATGTAAATCCGTGAAGCTGGTTGACTCGAGGAGGGCGAGGGTGGGGGTGGGGGTGTGTGGGCGGGGGAGGTTGTGGGGGGTGCGTGATGGCTGAGTGACGTGAGTGAGGGGGGGAGGGGAGGTGAGGTGGGAGTGAGTGAGTGAGTGAGTGAGTGAGTGAGTGAGTGAGTGAGTGAGTGAGTGAGTGAGTGAGTGAGTGAGTGAGTGAGTGAGTGAGTGAGTGAGTGAGTGAGTGAGTGAGTGTCACTTTTCCATTACCACTCCATTGTATACAAATAAAAGTTTCTATTTGAATGCTATCCATTGATTGTTTCGCCCATTTGCAAAGAAGTGTGTGAAGCAGGAGCCCAGAACAGGTGCTCTGGGCATTGGGGGGGTCGGCAGGGGAAGGTAAACGCACCCAGAGCAGGCGATCGGTTTACCGTATGACCCCCAACCCCCCCCCCCCCGCTGCGCGGAGACGCGGGCGCTGGGCGTCGAGTCGGTGGATCTGTGTTTCCCTGGCGATTGCCGTAAAGCAGCCCTTCCTTGTGTTCGCAGTGGAGCGGCGAAGGAGAGACAAGATCAACAACTGGATCGTTACCCTCTCCAAAATCATCCCCGACTGCAACATGGACAGCAGCAAGACAGGAGCGGTGAGGGGTCTCCACTGTGCCCCCAGAGATACAGCACTGACCAGCTGGGTCCCTCGCTGGCTGACTGATCGGCTGGCTGGCTTTCTGTTTGGCTGACTGGCTGGCTGGCTTTCTGTTTGGCTGACTGGCTGACTGGCTGACTGACTGACTGACTGACTGGCTGTCTGATTACCTGACTGCCTGTCTGATTGGCTCATTGGCTGACTGGCTGTTTGATCGGCTGGCTGGCTGTCTGATTGGTGGACTGCCTGTCTGGTTGGTTCATTGGCTGACTGGCTCTCCAATCAGCTGACTCCTTGTCTGATTGGCCGGCCGGCTGTCTGACTGTCTGTGTTAGTGCACAATGCTTGTGTGTTTATGTGTGTGTGTGCGTAGTTCACACATTTCTCGCTGCAGAGCAAAGGCGGGATCCTGTCCAAAGCGTGCGACTACATCCGCGAACTCCGGCAGAACAACCAGAGGCTGCAGGAGAGCTTCAAGGAGGTGGAGAGAGTGCAGGTGGACAACGAGCTGACTCCCCAACACACCTGCCTGCCCTGTCTAACACTGCTCCCCAACACACCTGCCTGCCCTGTCTAACACTGCTCCCCAACACACCTGCCTGTCGTGTGAATGTCCTCACTAACACTGCTCCCCAACACACCTGCCTACTGTGTGAATGTCCTCATTAACACACCTGCCTACTGTGTGAATGTCCTCACTAACACACCTGCCTACTGTGTGAATGTCCTCACTAACACACCTGCCTACTGTGTGAATGTCCTCCTAACACATGCTCGGGAATTCCCACAACACCCTGCCTACTGTGTGAATGTCCTCACTAACACACCTGCCTACTGTGTGAATGTCCTCACTAACACACCTGCCTACTGTGTGAATGTCCTCACTAACACACCTGCCCACTGTGTGAATGTCCTCACTAACACACCTGCCTGCCGTGTGAATGTCCTCACTAACACACCTGCCTGCTGTGTGAATGTCCTCACTAACACACCTGCCTGCTGTGTGAATGTCCTCACTAACACACCTGCCTGCTGTGGGAATGTCCTCACTAACACTGCTGTCCAAACTGTGTACACTACTGTGTTGGGAGCAGTGTGATAATTTCCCTGTGTTGGCGATGTGATAATCTCCCTGTGTTGGCGGTACTGTAGTAATCTCCCTGTGTTGGCGGTACTGTAGTAATCTCCCTGTGTTTTGGCGGTACTGTAGTAATCTCCCTGTGTTGGCGGTACTGTAGTAATCTCCCTGTGTTTTGGCGGTACTGTAGTAATCTCCCTGTGTTGGCGGTACTGTAGTAATCTCCCTGTGTTGGCGGTACTGTAGTAATCTCCCTGTGTTGGCGGTACTGTAGTAATCTCCCTGTGTGTTGGCGGTGTGATAATCTCCCTGTGTTGGCGGTACTGTAGTAATCTCCCTGTGTGTTGGCGGTGTGATAATCTCCCTGTGTTGGCGGTACTGTAGTAATCTCCCTGTGTTGGCGATGTGATAATCTCCCTGTGTTGGCGGTACTGTAGTAATCTCCCTGTGTTGGCGATGTGATAATCTCCCTGTGTTGGCGGTACTGTAGTAATCTCCCTGTGTTGGCGATGTGATAATCTCCCTGTGTTGGCGGTACTGTAGTAATCTCCCTGTGTTGGCGATGTATAATCTCCCTGTGTTGGCGGTACTGTAGTAATCTCCCTGTGTTGGCGATGTGATAATCTCCCTGTGTTGGCGGTACTGTAGTAATCTCCCTGTGTTGGCGATGTGATAATCTCCCTGTGTTGGCGGTACTGTAGTAATCTCCCTGTGTTGGCGATGTGATAATCTCCCTGTGTTGGCGGTACTGTAGTAATCTCCCTGTGTTGGCGGTACTGTAGTAATCTCCCTGTGTTGGCGGTACTGTAGTAATCTCCCTGTGTTGGCGGTACTGTAGTAATCTCCCTGTGTTGGCGGTACTGTAGTAATCTCCCTGTGTTGGCGATGTGATAATCTCCCTGTGTTGGCGGTACTGTAGTAATCTCCCTGTGTTGGCGGAGTGATAATCTCCCTGTGTTGGCGGTACTGTAGTAATCTCCCTGTGTTGGCGGTGTTGCAGATCGAGGAGCTGAAGAACGAGAATGCGCTGCTCCGAGCGCAGCTGCAGCAGCACGGCATCGAGAGCGTGGGAGAGACAGCGCAGTGAAGGAGGGAGAGAGGAAGAGGAGGAGGAGGAGAAAGAAGAGGAGTGGCTTTGGAGGCGGGGAATTCAGTGCAGACACAGACTGAACGGGCACGACTGGGAGGGGAGACTGAGGGACATCGAGAACGACGACTGCTGATGAAGAAGCACATCTCGTATCCTCCTCTTCCTCTCTGTTTCTCAAGATTTTCCCTTCATCCTGCGGACAGTGTAGCCGCCTGCAGGGGGGGGTGGGGCTGCCATCCACTGGCCTACGCTTCAGGGACAGGAGTTAAAAAGAAATAAATGAATAAATAAAATAACACACATTTTTGCCAAGATCCTGTCACAGCCCAACCCAGGATCCTTGCTCTTTGATGGGGGGGGGGGAATTCTCCCATTCCCCCTCTATTTATAAAGCTTCTCTTACGGACAGAGGTGATTCCTTTCCTTTTACCGTCATTTGAGGGTATTTTTAAATTATTTTTTTCTTTCATTTTTGCTTTTGTACTTCGGCTTTGTGTTCCTGATTTCCTTCCCTTCTTTGTGTTCAGCGTCATTGTCGACGTCGTTATTGGGTGGTGTTAGTTCGTTTGGTTTAATTTATTAGATTGTGAGGATTAAGTAATTGGTCACACAGGAGGAACGTTGGCCTCTGGATACACAGAGACACAGAACTGCAGTAAAAGCCATCGCGGCGAGGACAGAATTCATGATTATCGGCTAATAAAAGAGCAAAGCGTAGAAAATCACGAGCTAGCGTGCTCGACACAGCCCAGCCTGTACAGCTCAGCTCGGCTTAACGTCTTGTTCAAAACGCTCGTCTGGAACGCACGCCGGCAGTGTTCGGTCATTGCACTGAAATCCTGAACGTGTGGCGTTGAGTGTGACTGAGCAAATCGCGGGTGCAGTTTATCGAGTTCAGTCATGCCACATCGCACTTCCGAAACGTCGCGTCGCCAGGCAACACTGGCTGAGTGACAGGTCTGTGTTCAGCTGCCCGAGCGGGACACGCCTCCTTTGGTTTCAGCGTGACTTTAAAGTGAAAAGGAGGAAGTAAATAAATACAGATGAAAGTGTACTGCGTACACGAGGGGCCCCGGTAGGAACCAGTGGGAAGTGTCCTGGTTACTACCCAGTAAACTGGTAGAGGGTCCTCCTGTTCTTCGCTGACTGGCAGTAATCGATAACGCTCTTCCGTGCTGTTCCCGATTACTGGCCGACACGTTTACAGTAACTCATCGAACGTGCGTAATCTGAGGAGGCTTTTGCTGCAGGTGTTTTTAGGCTGTGTGCTTCTCTCGCTGAAACTGATTCGTGAGAAGGACGATGGCGTTTAGCCAAAACTGTAAAAAAAAAAAAAGAAAAAAAAAACCGAAGAACTTAAAAGAGTTCTGTAAAGACTGATTTAAAATTCAGACGGAATCAGAAATGATTTTGGTTTGCTGTTCTAATTTCTGGGAATATTACTAGGAGAGAGGCCACAATGAAGGCTGCTTTTTTAGGAAATAAGACCAATACGAAATTTCACATTTTTACCATGCAAGGTCTAGTGACATTAACACAGGAAATGCAGCATTTTTTTCTTGAAGTGTTCACTGTACACATTACCTGTATGTACGTATGTACACGCGCATGGTTATTTACGTACTGAATCCATATTTGTACGTACATAGTCATGTACTTTTGGATTTTTTAAGTCCTTTTATTTTTTTTATTTTACGTTTGTGCAAATGAATGAATGAGTGAAACTGAGGCTCAGCTGGCGGAAAGGAAGAAATTAAACGATGAACTACCGGGGAAAATGGAGAAAGAGAAATGCATCTCACAGAGGAGAAAACCTCCGGTTCGCCCTCCTCCTCCTCCAGTGACAGACGGATTGACCAATGGCAGCGTTCCCCACCTTCTCCTCCCGCCCCTCTCGGAAAGAGCCAATCACTTCTTACTGTGTAGGACGACACCGAGTTGGGGCAAAATGGCGGAACTTGCGGACAGACTTTGGTTCGTGACAATTTTGTACTTTTTTTTTTTTTGTCTTTTGCAGTGCAGGGGGGTGGGTGGGAAAGGAATGGGTGAAGTGTGAAATAAAGCGTTCCTTTTGGGGGAGGGGAGGGGAGGGTGGGTGATTAAACAGATCTCAGATTTGCACACGTGAGTCCAAGGTTAGGATTCCACAGTCCTCAGGAGCCATCTTGGATCCATCGTTTACCGCTCAAGGTATAGGAATCAGGCCTGCACGCTTCCACTTCCTGTACAGAAAGCCAGTGACACAGGTTTCAGTGCGAGGGTAAGGACGTGTCTGGGTGCTAGGTACACAAATCTTGAGTTTACAGGATAAAACCCTTGACCGTGTCCTTGTGTGTGTTTGCGTCTCTGTTCTATGTGGATTTGAGTGAAGGAACTCTAGGGTGTAGTCAACTTTGAAGAATATTTTTGATCATTTGTTTGAATTTATTTCCCAAGTAGTGCAAGCATGAGATTGAAAACTATGAAGAAGAAGAAGAAAAAAGAACTATATTAGAACAATAAGGAAGCTGAAGACTTGCTGTTCACAAAGAAAAAAAATAGTTTGGGTGATTTTTTTTTTTTAATGCTTTTTTTTCCTCTTTCTTTTTTTTTTTGAATATGAGAGGAACTGCAAACTGAGCTAAACTTGCAAAGCTGCATCTGTTTAGGGCCAATGGTTGCCTGTGACCTCAGCAGTGGCTGTAGATATTTCACATGTAGCTGGGAGCCAATCACAATGTCTTTTATAAGTCCGTTTTTTTGGGGGGGGGGGGGGGGGGGGGAGGGGAGGGAGATCACGAAATAAAAAATAAAGACTTGCTGATGTCCTTGTCAGAATGAATGAAGGTTGTTCTCTATTATCTTGCTTTCCTATGTCCCCATTCCCTCTCTCATTCCTTGGTGGCAGTGGGTAAGGAGCTGGTCTTGTAACCTGAAGGTCACAGGTTCGATTCCCAGGTTGGACACTGCCGTTGTACCCTTGAGCAGGGTATACTTAACCTGCATTGCTTCAGTATATATCCAGCTGTATAAATGGATGCAATGTAAATGCTATGTAAAACAACAAAAAAAAAAGTGTAAGTCGCTCTGGATAAGAGGGTCTGCTAAATGATGCCTGTAATGTAATGTAACGTAACATCAGAATACCAGCTTCCCCCGTCACAAATGGCCTAACGGTCTGAGCCTTGCTCTGCGGCAGGCTTCAGATGCGCCGTGCAGCGGGAGCTTTCCGCTTGGACAGTTCTTGAAAGTCTTTTATTGTCTGCTCCAACGATTTAGTCAATTCTGGGGCTCTGATGTGGTGACCGACAGCCCGAGAACAGACCCCCCCTAGAGGATGAGACGAGCAACAGCAGGTGCAGTCAGCGGCGGCTTATTGACCAGTGTGCGCACGCGGGGAGAGTTCCGCCTGGGCGGACGAAGAGGAGTCTGAAGACCGTTCCTGACTCCTTTTCTTGGGAACGCTAGGCCTTCTCGCGAGCACTGGGCCATCACAGTTTTGGGGGGGTCTCCCACTCGCCCCAGAAGGTCTGTCCCAACTCGTCAGTATGAGTGCGAGCCCCAGCTACGCCACATCTGGCTTCATTTTGTTTTTTTTTTTGGTTTTTTTTTTGATACTGTCGGACCCGGTCGCACAGTAACTTTTTTCTCTGTTTGACATTCGGTCCACGTCACAGTCTCGCCTCTGCCTGGTGTATCACGGCAACTAACTGCTTTCATGAGGATCACAGTTGATCACTAAGTGTATAATTAGTTGGGCGATTGGGACGATCCAATGCCTACAGTGATTTTAAGGGGATTTATAAGTTGAAATCGCGCTGGGTCTGTGCCCTAGATGGCTCTGTTCCTGCTTCAATTCTTATTATTCTTTTTTCCCCTCAAACTCCCTCCTTTACCTTGGCTGTATTTCCTTCTTTTTTTTCTTCTTTCTGTTCTTTCACCCTCCTCCATTATTTCCTGTGCCACTTCATTGTCCCCTCTCTCCTCTTTTTCTTGTATTCCTCCATCCCCTCTTCCCTCCTCTCTTAGCTCTATCCCTCAATCACCCCCTTTCTTCCTCTTTCCCTTCATCAACCCTCTCATCTCTTTCCTCTATCACCCTCTCTCCTCTATCCCTACATCACACTCTCTCTCTTCTCTTTCCTCTATCCCTCCATCACCCCTCTCTCATCTTTCTTCTATCACCCTCTCTCCTCTATCCCTCTATCACCCTCTCTCTTCTATTTTGTCTATCCCTCTATCACCCTCTCCTGTTTCCTCTATCCCTCCACCACCCTCTCTTTCTTCCACTTTTCTCTGTCCCTCTATCATCCCCTCTCTCCCTGTTTCCTCTATTCCTCCATCACCCTCTTTTATTCTTCTCTCTATCCCTCTATCACCCCCCTCTCCCTGTTTCCTCTATGCCTCATTGCTCCTTCCCCTCTCTCTACTCCTCCACCCCCCCTCTCTCTATCTACTCCTCCACCCTCCCTCTCTCTACTCCTCCACCCCCCTCTCTCTCCCTCTCTACTCCTCCACCCTCCCTCTCTCCCTCTCTCCTCCTCCACCCTCCCTCTCTCTCTCTCTCTACTCCTCCACCCTCCCTCTCTCTCCCTCTCTACTCCTCCACCCCCCCTCTCTCTCCCTCTCTACTCCTCCACCCTCCCTCTCTCTCCCTCTCTACTCCTCCACCCCCTCCCTCTCTCTCTCTCTACTCCTCCACCTCCTCCTCTCTCTCTCTCTACTCCTCCACCCTCCCTCTCTCTCTCTCTCTACTCCTCCACCCTCCCTCTCTCCTCTCTCTCCTCCACCCTCCCTCTCTCTCTCTCTCTACTCCTCCACCCTCCCTCTCTCTCTCTCTCTACTCCTCCACCCCCCTCCCTCTCTCCTCTCTTCTCTCTCCACCCTCCCCTCTCTCTCTCTCTACTCCTCCACCCCCTCCCTCTCTCTCTCTCTACTCCTCCACCCTCCCTCTCTCTCTCTCTCTACTCCTCCACCCTCCCTCTCTCTCTCTCTCTACTCCTCCACCCTCCCTCTCTCTCTCTCTCTCTCGGCATGTCAGTCAGTCAGTCGCCAGTCGGGCGTCCTCGCGTCCTGTGCTCTGTTTGACATGAGTGATCTCTGATCTCTTGTCCCATGTGTAGAGAGTCATTGCTCTCTCTCTCTCTCTCTCTCTCTCTCCCTCCCTCTCTCCCTCCCTCCCGTGTTTATTGCTGGGAAACACGATTCCAGCCCCTGCGCTGCCTCGCCGTAGCAGCGCGGAAGACCCCCGTTAAGTTTTCTATTGCGTTGCCCCTCATGTACGGGCGCGGTTTACGGTCTGTAAACCGCGAGGACAGAAGAGCTGCCGTCTGACTTCCTAACCGCCGCGGGCGCGAAAGCGGACCGTTAAAATCACATCTCGGCTCGGCTCATCTCCGGCTGAACTCGCAACGTTTACCGGCTGCACCTGTGCTAAATCTGAAACTGTCCTTAATCCCATTTGCCACTTGAAGCACCACGCTCACGGTCTTCCCCTTTTACCCCTACTGTGGCACTTAATTTTGATGTTGTAGCTTCAAGTACTCACTACTTCTGCGAATAAGTGATGTATTAAGGGTTATTAGTTAATAGTTGTGACCCTAATGAGATTTAGTCACAGCACGTAGTTGACTAAATCTTTGCATATACAAGTCGCTATGCTTAAGAGCTTCGGTTAATCTAATTGTCTAAATGTAACGCATAGGTGTATTAAGGTGAGTATATCAGGTTTCTTTTTTAAATATTATATTATCCACGCTTTATTAAGTGCCCTCGGTAAAGATAAAATCTAGATTTTAGCTAATTTAGCGTATTGTCTTAAGCCTTTGAAGCAATTAGAATGCTTTTTAAAATTCAGTGTTCTAGAACTCCAGTGCTTTCAATCACCAGTAGTGATGGTCACATCAGCATTAGAATGTTCAGTCAGGTACATTCTACTCGCATAATTGTGATCTTACAGCTTAAAGGGTTCGATCAAGGCGCTATAGTTGCTGGCAGTGTCTGCTGGGCGGGTTGCGTTGACGCAGGGAGCCTTAAAATAAGTTCGGCCTTCTCGCGTAGCTTCGGGAAGACGGCAAACTTGGCCTCCGCGAATTGCTTTTTCGCTTCGCCTGCGCACAAGACAAATTGTGTTAAGAGTAGGCGCGTGGAACGCGTCTCCGCGACTGTCATCGTTCGCGTAAAAAGCCCCGGTCCCACGAAAGCGCCGGAGCGAAGGCGCCGGCGGGCGAATAAACGCACGGCGGCCTTGTTCTTTCGCACGGGCTGACACCTTCATTCGCGTCGGGGATTTTGTGTAATCACGACGCCGCGCCGCCGCGCGTCCGCAGCGATAGGGGTCCTGGTTTTTACCGAGCAGGCAAGCGACGGAGAACAGGAAGTGATGCGTTCTGGGAGCCGGCGGGCGACGGCACCTGCATGCTGAAGGAGCGGACGCGAGGAGCCGCGCAGCGGGAGCGTCGGACCGGAATACAGAAGCGAAAACGACGGTCCAGGCGCGCCCTGGAATATCTTTCTCGCTCTCTCTCTCTCTCTCTCTCGCTCTCTCACGCTCGGACGCCTCTAGCGCCACTCTAGCTTCTCGCTGCTGTCTGGCGCGGAGAATCCCGTCGTGCTTGCTTGTCGCTATTTATTTATTTATTTATTTATTTTTTGTCGCATTTTTATGATTAACTTGCTGCTGTTTGTGTCCCTGCCCTAGTTTCGAAGGAACAACTTGATCCTTTTTCTTTGTGAGCATGTCACTCCGTACGGAGGGTGCGGGGGAAGGGCGGTGGGGAGAACATTCGTGCCAGTTATTATCGTCTACTCTGGCGAGGGTTGCAGTTTCATCAACCCCAAAATGGGCGGGGATCACGAAATCCTGTAAATCACGTGCTTGACCAAATCACACCCTCCACAGTAAAAACACAAAATCAGTGAGTAGCTAATTACATAATGCTAATGCTAATTACATAATGCTAGCTCCCCCTATTTTATATATATATATATTTATTTACATATATATATATATATATATATATATCACTTTTTTTTTAATTCAGAGTATTAAGGAAGAAATCTCAAGTGAAGGTCAAAGTGAAGCAGATTTGAATCATAAATATATGATTCGACATAATGGCAGAGAGAGAGCGGGAGAGTGCTGCTGGTGGGGCTGGCACATGGCAGGGGGGTGAGGGAGGGAGGGGGGGTCATCGTCCTCGGCGGTGGGCGGGGAGGGGCGCGGTGGCGCCTGTTGGCCATGCTGTCCTTCCCCGTGGAGCCCAGGTCTGTTTGAGCAGAAGATCCTCTCTGATAGTGCTGGCGACTGCCATCCGCCGGGCCCACCTCTGCTCCAGGGGAAAACCCTGTGATCACACACTGCAAACACACACGCGCACGCACATACACATACAGTCATACACACACACACACATACACATACAGTCATACACACACACACACACACATACATACACATACATACACATACAGTCATACACACACTGCAAACACACACACACACACACAGACACACATACACATACAGTCATACACACACACACACACACACACACATACACATACAGTCATACACACAGACACATACACACACACACATACAGTCATACACACACACACACATACACACACACACATACAGTCATACACACACACACACATACACATACACATACAGTCATACACACACACACAGACACACACACACACATACACATACAGTCATACACACACACACACACACACACACACATACACATACAGTCATACACACACACACACGCACACGCACACGCACACACAAACCCGCACCACATTCCCTGGCCCCTTCAATTCCTGTCACAGATCAATCACTGCCATCAGAAACGACCTTGTGATGGGCCCTTAAAGTGGCGCCACGGCTGGCCGCGGCTTTACCGTAAACACATCTCCAGCGCTAACCCCGTGCCGACGTTCATTCAGCCCGGGGGGGGGGGGGGGGGGCTCACAGCAGTGTTTCGGACAGGATTAAAACCCGCAGCCCCTCTGGCTACAAGCCAAGCGATTTCCGCGCGTTAGCACTTCCAGGTCTGACTCCCCGAAGCCCTCCGCCTCCTTAAACTCCGAAAAAGGCAATTATAAGCACACGTTTCACAGGTCTGCTCTAAGAAAATCTGTTTTGATATTCATTACTTACACAGTTAAATGCTAGCTTTCAAATCAAGTCCCAACAGAGGGCATTTTATTCTGATAAGAGCGGACCAGCGTGTGGTTCTTCTTGGACTCTATATTAACTCTTGGCAGGCTTTAACTTTACACTGAGCGTTTTCTTGTGTGTGTTGCCGTATGCAGTGCCACCCGGGCACGTATAGGTTCTGTTCCTGTCATTTGGGTTCCACCGGCCATGTCTGACCACCTGGGCGGGTTTTGTTGGCACAGGAACGCATTGGCAGGGCATCTGGGTGAAATTCATGACGGAATTATATTATTATATTACTCCCAGGCCCATTACAAAAATATTACAGTTCACAGGCATTTCCCACATACAGCACACACCATTATATATATATACTATATTGTGTGTATATATATATAACTTATGTATATATAATATATATATTAATATCGTTTTCAAACGGAAGAATTCTCGAGTGAAGGTCAAAGTGAAGCAGATTTGAATCAGTAGAATGACAGAGAGAGAGAGAGAGAGATCAGGGGCTGCTGTTGTGGCTGACATGGGAAGGGGGGAGGGGAGTCATATTGATTCCAGATTTTCATACCTTATTGGCCTTTAATAACAAACGTATTTCCACAATTCAATAAAGACAAAAATGTGCACAATACGTTGTTAGAAGCTCGACAAATGATTTGCCCCAGACTGTATCCGCTCTCGATAATGAGATGTTTAAGAAATGTTCTCGCGCTGTTTGTTGACTGTTGTCCCGTTAAGACTAATTATCTGCTTTGTTCTGGAGGGAGAATTCAAAGTATTCATTCATTTATTTATTTGTTTCATATAAAGAAGCTCAAGCAACAGTAAATTATTCTGGTTTTATCTGAACACCGCTGTTCTTGAGCCAAAATCTATGCGCGGTGTCGTAAGGTTATCGCCGAGCGAGACTGACTGACGCGGGAATGTCCCAGGCGCGTGGACCAGACCTCTTTTACCTGAATGCAGTACGCGTAATCCACGATATCGGTAATTCCATCATCCCGCACATTGACTTATTGCTCCGTAGGTGGTGCGAACGACCTCCGTCAGGCACAAACACGCACTTTTAATTGCGGGAAAACCGGCTGGGTTGTTTTTACGTGAGTGCATTTCAGACGAGGTTCTGTGACAGTGGTGCAGAGCCTCACCTCAAAGACAGGACAAACAGTGTTTCCTCATTGCTTACTGAAACTGAATTTTCGCTGCTGTTCGTAGTTCTATGAATAGGCTACCGTCGTATTCCTCGAAATACACACTTCCTAAATGCAAGTTTCTGTAGAATTCTGTCTAACTCTCGGGATACATAATAGCCCAGCATGTATTTATAATTCAGTTAAAATTGGAGGAAAATGTGCATTACCCGTAGTGTATCATGTTCAAAATATAAATATAAATAATATGATCCGAAACAAGGTCAAAGTGGAAGGTCCCGTCACGACTACCTTAATTAGCACTATAGGGGCGACATAGCTCAGGAGGTAAGAGCCGTTGTCTGGCAGTCGGAGTCAGTTCGATCCCCCACCCTGGGCGTGTCGAAGTGTCCTTGAGCAAGACACCTAACCACTAATTGCTCCCAACAAGCTGACTGGTACCTTGCATGGCAGCCTTTCACCGTTGGTGTGTGTGTGTGTGTGTGTGTGTGTGAATGACTGGGTGGATGAGAAGCATCAATTGTAAAACGCTTTGGATAATAGCGCTATATAAATGCAGTCCATTTACCATTTACCACTAACTTCCCGGACAATGCGTCGATTATGGGCTATATAGGAGGTTAACGCAAGCACTGCTTCTACCTGAGTGCGTATGAATTATCAGAGGTAAAAAAATAATAATTTAATTGCATGCGAAAAATAATTATCATTAGTAATACCCTTTACAGTCATTGCAGTTAGGTTTTTTTTTTTTCAGGGTGAGTAGAATGCCCACCGAGTGACTGGAATTTCCCTTGTCAAGAGGGCGCGTACCATTCTGCTGTGTCACAGTGGGTGGGGGTGGGGGGTGGGGGGATAGTGGAACTGACTTCCCAGAGCCCCAAAATGGGGGTGTGGGGCTGAAAAGACCTGGACTAAAAAGTGTGTTTTAGCCTACGGTTTTCAAGGGGGTCCACAAAGGCGCATGCACAGGGCCCAGAATTTCATGCTGCATCCTTGTGTACTGATGCACTTGTCAAAGCTATACGTATTTCTGTGTGTGTGTGTGTGTGTGTGTGTGTGTGTGCGAGCTGTACACTAAAACTGAACAGAAATCAAAGAAACACCCCCACACTGTGTTTCTAGCAAGTTTAAATTACTTAGGCTGGAAAATGTGAAAGTGTTTTTCTTTTTAACTTAGAAAAACACAGCTTGCGAGCGTTTGATTGGATATTATTAGACATTGATTAGATCCCAGCACTTGTCACTCACTCAATGACGACTGCTTTTTGATCGGATAATTCCCAAACAATAGTTAGGCAAGACATGACGGGAATGAGGTGGGCAGTTGCGCAGTTACACAAGCCAAGGATGAGGCAACACAGTCCTAAATGGATATAAATACGGCAGGGGTGGTCTTCATCTCAGAATTCAAATAGCCTAGACGCCTCTGCTACAACAGCAGCAACAAACCGAACAGACTGCTAACCACTGCAATCAATCCTCGAGCCGAAAACCTGCGGGTGTCAGTTATTTTTTGGGGAGGGAAGCAAGTGAAGACTCCGCTCTATTCCGAATCGCCCGACAGGTTGTCAAGAACAGGGAGACGGAAACTTGACAGCGCGACACACAGCAGTACCAAAGAAAAGGAAATTTTATTTCCAGGGGAAACAAACCGCTCAGAAAAACAACCAAAAATGAAGCCCCTAAGCATTGCCGTCGTATTAGTGGTTCTCAGCTTCTGCGTCCTCCAGAACGCAGCTCTTCCCTACGCCGAGGTAAGTTTTGGAAATTAAACTCCTAAAATTATGCTTCGGAAGTTAGGCTACTTGTTGGGAGCTCAAAATGTTCGTTATACTGCTAGTCAAAATTTACCGCATAAATGCGCACAACGCTGCATGTTATGTCCATTGTTCCTAAATTTGACTGATATACTTACAGGCACGGGTGCAAGAGACAGAAGGAAACAACGTTCAAACTGAGGAGACCCTACAAACAGCAGCAGCAGCAGTGGAGACGGATCCCCTGGTACGACACTCAGTTGCTTAATTGAATGCCAGTTAATTACCGTTGTCTTATTGAAAAGTAAGACGTTAGAGCCCGCGTAACGCCGTAGGGCGGATGAATTACAATGTCACCTGTCATTTTATAACTATGTTTAATGTAAGAGCCAGGATGTGTCACGGGAACACATTTGCGAATGTCAAATGTGTGAACGTGAGTGAGGGCCGAGAGGAATTGGAACCTTATCGCTCTTTCTCTCCTGCGCGCCACAGGTTCTCTCCAGGACGAAGCGTCATCACAGCATCGTATCCCTGTGCCGTTATTGTTGCAACTGCTGTAAAAACAAAGGCTGCGGATACTGCTGTCGGTTCTGAAGGGGACGTCTCGCGAGAACCACAAAACCAGCTTCAGGATGTTCAAATCCGAACAAGGCCGCCCGAGTTTATGAACTGCACCTAAACTAATGCCTTAATTTTATTTCTTTCCATCGGTTATATGGTCATTTTTGGTACACCTGGTGCCAAAATCATTGTACTCAATAGATGAGTTCATTCTATATGTGGATGGGCCCTGCTATCTATTTGTCATACTACACGCACACCACGTCTCTTGTATTACCACGTTTTGTATTCTTGTGTAAATTATAGTTTGAGTTCTGTTTAGCCAAAAAAAAAAAAGAATTAAAGTTGCAGTCTGTGTTATATAGTATATAGTAACACAGACTGTAACTTTAAATGGTTGGACTTTAATATATTGAAGTTTAATATATATATATTTATATATGCTGGACATTGTATTTCTATATGTATAGCCTAATTCCTCATCAGTTTTCTATTGTTTCAATGTTTTAAAAAAAAGACAATATGGTAAGGTCAAGCCAATATTCTAAGCCAATGTTTGTGAAATGTGGTATGTATGTGTAATCTATGTAAATAAACTATTCTGATTATTCTGGCTACTTTCTATGTAACGTTAATCTACTTTATTTTTCGATTGGGATACATTTTACTGTACGCCAGTTAAGTTATTAGTGATGCATATTACGTCAGAGATTTTCATTGTTGCGTGATGCCGCCTGGCGGTCATCTCTTAACTGCACTAATATTTAAATTAGCCAAGAGAGTGGTTGCTCGTGACAGAAATGAGGATTTAAAAGTCGATTGCGTTGGGGTGAATAGCTTCAACTCATTGTTCAGCTATTAAAATCGCATTACACCTGCGTATTGTTCAATCCGCGTGCGTTTTGGCACATAGTTAACAGTAGGATTCTGAAAGGGCTGGTGGGGGTGTGGTTGAATATGCGCGTGAGTCTGGAGTAGGTCATTCACATCACTCGATATTTTATTTGTATTAAACTGGATCTTAGTAATAGTATGTTTGTAATGAAAACACTACTGATATTGCATGCATTGGCGTTAGGGGGCGCCAGAGACCACAAACAGACAACAGGGGCATTAGACATTCCCTGCGTATTTCAGGCGCGCGCCCGGTTATACATCTGGAAGGACATAAAGTCGAAATCATATTACTGATCATGGGCTTCAGAAAGTCATTGAGTTGTTTGAAATCGATAAAATAATAGCCGCCATATATACAGAGTTCATGGCGCATGCAAAGTACACTATACTGAACAAGCAGACCGACATCACATTTAGCATAATGTCGCGGCAATTTATAAGCTGCAGCCACTACAGGTACGCGTGCCACGCCGTCGTTGTTTGTCATGTGGTTTCATTTGCATTTAGACTAGGCCTACACTTATCTTAAAGTGCAAACCGTGTGTCAGGCGTTGAGTCGATACTGTGGAGATTCTTTAAAAAGAATTGATGGCGTCCCTAATCGAGGCGAACCACCGACACAAACATGGGCCGGTCGTTCTTTTCCCTGGGTTATCCCGGCACCTGGAGTCGTTAGTTTTAATTAGTCAAGAGGACTGATGGGGCTTCTCGATCCCCTCCCCTTTCCGTAGCACGGCGAGGAATACTGATGCCTTTTCCACTGGCAACACAAATCAGTTCGACAACGTGCTCAAACAGCGAGCTCGGCCTCGTCCGCGCCTCACTGCAAAAAGGCACACGGGAACACTAAAATCGTTATCGGTAAGTTACCTGGCACGTAACAGCGTGCGCGTTGACTTGCGTGCATTCGTCACGGTTGCAGGGCAAGTTCGGACAAAAGATCGAGACGGTGTGCGGGGCAATCGCGAGAGCTGGGGGGTCTGCTGTGGCCTCCGAGAAACAAGGACCCAAATCTTCAATTGGCATAAAACGCGAAATCCGTGACCGTGTTCGTTTATCTTCTTCGTTTTTATTTACACAAGTGTTTGGAGTGTGCTGCCTCGCTCCGCTCCAGACGCCTTCCCTGTTCTGGCGTAACCTCTCGTTTGCATTCCCGCTCGCCCTTTCCCATTCCCGTTTACTCTTTCATTTGCCTTTATAACAATATACACATTCTGTGTCCCCGATGCCCATAAAGTATCGACACCTGTTTTCATGTTTCGTCGCAGCTGTTGTGTAGTCTAAGGGCTGTAACTTATTGGCAGCTCGTCTGAAGTGGCTTTTTAAAACGTTTGAGTGACAATCCATTGACATGCAGCGCGTGCCATCCTCTTATCGGACCCAGGCAACCGGAACTTCATACCCAGGCCTCAGCAAACTTCAGCATTACATTACTGCTGCACACCCCCACTACCCCTCCTCCCTCCCTCTCTCTCTCTCTCTCTCTCTCTCTCTCTCTCTCTCTCTCTCTCTCTCTGCGCCTCTGTGCCACCAGTATCTTTTAACAGGAAATGAATGGGTGAATCGGGCGATTCCTGCTCACCAGTGTGTAATGTAATGTGCCATATATATATATATATATATATATATATATATATATATATAGTTTGCAAGGTCATGCATGGCGAGGGTGATATTATATCCGGCCACGAGCTCATCTCCCGGGATCTGGCTGCTACTTCCTGCTGACTCTATCGTCTCCGAAGGCAAATGCGCGCGCGGCGCTCAAGCCGCAGGCTCCCTGACAAATAACGTCCGCGAGATTACAAATGGAGGGGAGGGGGCGGGGGGAGGCGGAAGATCCCGCATTCCTGCATCCAGTTCTCATTCCCCCGGTCCGCCCCCCTTCAAATTCTCATCCCCGGGACCGGTTCCAATTCCGATTTCCGACCCCATCTCCGGGTCGGCGGTAGGATTGAGGTTACAAAGCCGAAAGCGCACTTTGATGTATTGCATTACATGTATGTTAAAAAAAAACGCGCAGAAATGTCTAGCTTCGCTCGGTGGAAGGAACTGCGTTCAAGGAAACACCGTGGACCGAACCATCCCAAAGAACCCATTCTGGAAAGCATTTGCATTTGGAGTTAAGCCTCATCGTGTGTCATAGCTCTGCAGCGTATTTGCATGCGGCTGGCAATATGATACGAACCCAAGGTGCTGTGTCAGCGTGCATGCAATTTGATTTATTTTTTATTTTTTGAGTTTTGAATGCATTTTCTGTACTTATCAGTTTGCAACTTCTGAGAAGACTCTGAGAGGAACTTTGCACAACTTAAATATATGAAGAGCCGGGCTGGTTCTTAACCAGCCCCTGACCCCGTGGTGATGAGTCAGAAAATAGGTCCGGGGGGATTTTACTCCTGGGGTGTGAAAATCAGAGTAAAGACAGGAAAAGGGTGACATGAAAAGATGAAGACTTTTAAGGTTTTGGGGATGGGGGGTGGGGGGGGGGTGCGGATCAGACTTTGAGTGTTTGGTGGGGGAGGGGGAGGGGGAGGGGGGTCCTGGGTTGCTAATGCTTTTACTGTGGCTCATACCCTGGCCCTGCCAGTGGCAACTGTGGTCAGGTTCCCAGAAAGACCGACCTAAAATTGGTATATATTGGCAAGGAGGGTTTCACTTGGTAGGGATATTCGCCATTTTGCAGAACAGCGCCTCCTCTGGTCAAGGGGGGGCGACTGCACCGTGTCTGCACTGTGTCCTCCTCAGTGTCTTGGCTGCACAGCTTGACGAATGGATTGCGGGCGGGGCGGAGGGCGGCTGCATGTGTCCTTCCAAATCAATCCAGGACGTTTCAGCAACAGGGCCTGTGAACGAGTGAGTATGTTAAACTGTGGAATTAAACTATTTAAAGAGTAGGTTTTTTGATTTTCAAAACGTTTTCAAAAAGTCAGCGTTCTGGCACTCCATTGCTTTCTATCACCAGTAGTGTTCAGTTAAGAAATCTTTTTTTTTTCTTTTTTTTTTTTTTAAAAGCTTACACCTTAAAGAGTTAAAAAGCAAAGGATAAACAGAGGATATAAAACTTTAATGAGCTGGTATTAGCCTGGAGGTGAGGCAGCCACTGTCCATGGTCCTGAAAGTATGTATTTTTTTTTTTTTACTTGTTTATTTATTGTAAGACAGATGCTGCATCTGAAAAAAGAAAAAAGAAAATGTTCTATCTTTCCCTCATTCAGGCGAAGGCATTCAGGCAAACAAAAACCTTGTGAACTTCAGACCAGTGAAATGATGTGAGAGAGAGGGACAGAAAGGAAGGGAGGAATGGAGGGGGGAGGGAGGGAGGGCAATACCCTCGTTCTGCTGCTCCAGCCCGACTCTTCCTCATATCACATCTCTCTCTCTCTCTCTCTCTCGCTCTCTCCCTTTTTCATTTTTGCGTGCAGACGGCAATATGATGCAGACTGGAGATGCTGTGTCAGCATTCATGCATATTTATTTGATGTTTGTGTGTATTTTTGATCCTTATTTTCTGACGTGTTTTGCGTGTGTTTTCCCTTTTTTTTTTAGCTCCACTGTGACGCGTCTCGAGCTGCTTGTTTCTTTGTGAGGACGGTTCTCTCCAAACAGCAAGTCTTTATTATCGGTGTTGTGCACTATCAAAAATTAATGCACATTTAAAAAAAAAATAGATGTGGAAGCATAAGCAGCATGGGCACTGGTTTCCCGTCCACAGCCAGATCCCACCCCCCCCCCCCACCCCCCAAATCCCACCCCCCCCCCCCAGTCACCCCCCTCTGCCACCACCACCACCGCCCCCACTCCCAATTTCAGTCAGTGCTCCAGACGACTGAGGGAACAGTAAACAGCATGACGTCATCAGACTCGAGCTGTCCTAATTAAGAGCGGGGTTTTTTTTTTTTCTCCTTCTTCTTTCTCTTTTCTTTTATCGTGCCGTTGTTATTTCTGTCTCTTATTTTGCGTGTTGACTTATGTAATTCTCAAATGATTTCACCAAGGCCTACGAAGGTCGTCTGAGGGAGTCTTCAAAGCAATCTCGCCGCCTCGAAAGAAATAATCACCCTGTAACAGGCTTTCTGCCGTTTTAGCAAAAACATTAAAAAAAGAAAGAAAAAAAAAACTGTTCTCCCAAGTTGTTTTGAGCGTGTTCAGCGCATCCTTGACCGTGAGACACATTTTCCCTCTTCGTTCTGACAATGCGAAACAAATTACAAACCCCTGTCGCAATTACGATATGAAGAACGCAGTAATGACCTCCGCTTGCTCTTTTCCTGTGTGTCTTTGCCCCCGGGGTCTGTGGGGGACGAGACAGATTACGCAGTCTCAGAAGCCTGTCAGAATGGCGGAGGGTGGGTGGGGGGGGGGGTTGCGGGGGGGGGGGGGCTTTTGACGAGACAAGGGGGTTCAGGAGTGGGGTAGGGAGGAGAGGGGTGGGGGGAGGGGGGGTGCCCTCTTGTCGAGCGAATTTCTCGTCGCCATGGCGAGGAAGTAGTGGTGGGGGGATATTGACACACATGTGTATAATTAATAACCCCCCCCACCACAGCTACCTGGTATGCTGACTCAGCTTGTTTATGGTAATGAGAAGAACCCCCCCAATCCCGTCCTGATCCCGTCCCGACCCCCTAGGGTGCCATCTGCCCATGAGTAGCTCACAAATCAGCCCCTCTCAGTCCCACAGAGTCACCGCACCTGCCCCCTGCAGACTACATTACCCATAATACTCCAGGGCATCCCAGCCCTTCACTGCCCCCCATACCCACCCCCCTGCAGACTACATTACCCATAACCCTCCAGGGCACCCCAACACTTCACTGTACCTTCCCCACCTGCCCACCCATGCCCTGCAGACTACATTCCCCATAACCCTCCAGGGCATCCCCTCCAGGGCATGGCCCCACACCCCTGCCTTTTTATTTCTCTCCCCCTGCTTCAGACCCAAACCCCCCCCAAACCCCACCCCCTTCTTGTGGGCGGGGCAGAGCAGGAGCGGGGATTTGACTGCTCTTGTGCCAGTAGAGACGCGGTGCCAAGTGCCAAATGCCATCCGCATCCCAGGGAAGCGTGACCCAGTTTGCACAATGCCCTCCGTATGTCATTGGGCCGTTACTGCGCCAAGCATTAGCTTTGCTTGGCGAGCGCCAGGGATTGCCACCTGCCATAAACATTTTCGACGGTAAATTTTGAGTAAGTCCTAATCCTGTGGTTGTCTGCAGGCCATTTGCTGTAATTTATATTTAATGGTCGGTTTTGTGCATGTGCTGAGGTTCGTATAGTCTGAATTTAAATGCCCCCAAAAGAATGCTTAAACTTTCAATCACCCTCAAAAGAGTGTTCCAGAATTTGCCTCCAGCAATGCTCATTCTAATGTACCGATCATGGTCAACCTACTTATGAGCAGGCTGCTGACTGGCTGGTTGCTTGGTGTTCTTATTACCCTGTAGCTAAGGGGCTCCACCTTCTTATATATGCTGGATACTTTTATCCAACACGTCTCAATGATCACAATGTTACCACACACGTGCAAAACAGACACATTTTATTTTATCTCACCCTTAGTCAAGAAATATTAAAGTCCATGTTCATGTAATTTTATGAAATATGAAAAATATAAACAACATTTTTTTAAAAAAGGGTAATAATTATTTTCCAGCTTGCTGATGGTGGGACTCCAGTTTGTGAACCCACTGGGTTTTTTTTTTTGTGCTCCCGTTAAACTCAAGGTCAACGATGTCGGCCACAATTTCTGCTGGGTGTCTCACCCCGTAAAGGTCCTGTTCGAGGGTGTGGACGGCCCCCGCAGTCTGGTACGTAATCCTGACCTCACCGCTGCCAAGTGTGATTAGCAGCTCCACTTGTGATGCTGTGTGTTGCCCAGAGCAACGCCCAGGGGAGGAGGGACTCGGTTGCCAGGGTGACCAGATCTCTTTGCGCACCAGCGACTCTCCGGTCGGTCGGTCGGGCGCCCCGCGGTCCGACTCCGCGTGCATCCTGGGAAGGGGCGGTCCTCCGGCGCGGCGCCTGCGGGGAGCTCCGCCTGGACTGGGACGCGTTTGGGAAGCGGCTCACGCCTTCGTCCTGCTCTCGCCTAATTGGTGGAGAAGGTCGGAGGGATGAGACCGGACTCGGAATGCAGCCAGGGCACTCCGAAATAAAGAGAAAAAGGGAAAGATCAGAGTTTCTTATTTATTTATTTATTTTTTTTAAGAGAGTACCTACTACTACTGCTAAGACAGCCCTGACATTTAGCAAGTCGCTTCAGTGATCCTGATTAATGTCACTGAACATTAAACAACTTATACTTTACCAGTTTATTCACTGGCTTCTCCCACAGGGACCTGACCCAGCAAATGCGCGGAGCTGTTAAATCTACAATGTAATTTGGTTTAACAGACTGAGTCGCTTCATACGCTAAGCTAATTATTAACATGCGCAGGAAAAAAATGCCAGATGTAAAGTCAACTCTTACAGAGTACTTCTTATCTCTAATAGGGTACATATTGCCTCTATTGGAAGCATATAATCTCCGTTAGAGCTGATTTAACACTGAGAATTTTTGCTGTGTATAATGAAGTCATATACTGTATTTAGATCTATTGTATTTAATCTTTTTTTTTTTTTTTTTTTGTTATTCCCAGTTCTCTTTTAGGACCCTTAATTTGTTCCGTGCTTTGAGAACCGTCTGACCGCTTGTGTGCATAACAGCTGGAGCAGGGGAAGAAGTGCAGCGTAAATTCAGTGATGCTATCCTGCGTGCGAGGGCTTGTAGGGAGAGAGAGAGGGATGTTTTATTTAAAAGGAGGACTCTTTCTTTATTCAGTAGCTCCTTACAAGCTCCACTTCAAAACAAATACTGGTCAAAACACCGCATTTTACAATCCGCACTTATTCCTGTCTCCCGGATAAAGCCGAAGAGAGCCAAACATCTCGGCAGTGCTTTTCCCTGACGCTGCACTGATTTGCAAACTGATTACCATTTAAAAAAAAAAAAAAGAAGAAAAACATGGAAATCGTGAAAGATGTATGAACCCAAATGGAAGGAGAGGGACAGAAGAAGATGGAGGGGGGATAGAGAAAAGGAAAGAGAGATATAGAGGAGGGAGAGATAAATGAGAAGAAGGAGAGGAAGATATAGAGAAGAAGGAGCTAGAGATTGAGAGAATATGGAGATAAATATGGAAAGAAGAATGGTGGGAGTTGGAGAGAGAGAAAAGAAAGAGGGTGATTGAGAAAAGGAGAGGGAGATGAGAGAAGAAGGAGTGGGAGATGGACGGAAGAAGCAGAGAGAGGAGAAAGAGAGGGCGATAGATAGAAGGAGATAGAGATGAGGAGAAGAAGGAGAGGGAGATGGAGATAGAGAGAAGAAGGGGATAGATGGAAATGAAAACAAGTGCATAAAGCCTGATGGAGAAGACATGAGCAGGAGGGGGAGAGGAATGGGAAGTATAGAAATGGAGGGATAGAGGATGCAAAAAAGAGAGCGATAAAGTAGGACAGAGGGAGAGGAAAAGAATGAGAAAAGAGAAAGGGGGGGGAAGGAGAGAGACAGAGACACTGAGAGCGGGCGGTTTTCTGGGTAATGGAGGCGGATTTCTGGGTAATGGAGGCGGATTTCTGGGTAATGGAGGCGGTTTTCTGGGTAATGGAGGCGTATTTCTGGGTAACGGAGGCGGTTTTCTGGGTAATGGAGGCGTATTTCTGGGTAACGGAGGCGGCCCACTGACCCCAGTGGAACGCCAGCCCGTGGTCCAGGGGTGATGGGGCTACTCCGGTCGGCAGCCCCAGCTCCCGCTCCTCGTCGTCCCGGTGACGGATGGCCTCCTTGGGCTTGTTTGGAGAGGCCGACGGGCCGGGGGAAGACGGATGAGGCCCTCTCCTCTGCCGCCCGTCCGCGATCCGTCTTCACATAAGGTCAGGAGGTAGAGCGCTCCCGGAGGAGTTACAGAGAGGAGCGAGGAGAGGAGCAAAGGAGAGGGGCAAGAGAGGAGGAGAGGAGAGGAGTGAGAGAGGAGGAGCAGAGAGGAGGAGCGAGAGAGGAGAGAGAGGGAAGAGAGGAGAGAGGAGGGAGAGGAGGAGAGAGAGGGGGAGAGGAGTGAGAGGGCAAGGAGGTGGGAAGAGGAGGAGCAGAGAGGAGCGGGAGAGGAGGTGCGGAGAGGAGCGAGAGAGGAGGTGCGGAGAGGAGTTGGAGAGGAGCGGGAGAGGAGGTGTGGAGAGGAGAAGGGCGTGGGGACTGGAGCAGGATCAGAGGTTTGTGGGGGTTCGGGGGGGGAGGGGGGGTGCATCGGATGGATAAAGGGTTCCAAATGACGTCCTTCCATGTTGCTCACGCTAAGGTGAATCTCCCTCTCAGCCAATGGGCTTCATGCAGGCATCTCTGCCCCACCTTGTTTCTCTTTTTTTATTTTTGCTGCCCCCCTTCTCTCTTTCTCTCCCTATCCCCATTTCTCTCTCTCTCTCTTTCTCTCTCTGTCTTTGAAAGCATCCTCTGTTAAGTCTCGGTTCTGTGACATTGTAGTTCACACATCTCTCCCTCTCCCACTCACTCGTTCATTCCCTGCTTCTTTCAATCTCCCTCTCCCTCCCTCCCTGCCTCCCTCGCTTCCTCGCTCTCTCTCATTCCCTCTCCCAGGCTTTTCCGCTCTCTCTCCCCCTCTCCATCATTGATCCGGGCGATGCTGGTGTGGGCTCGTTTGGGTCTGGAATGCGTATCTCTGTTGGGAGGGAAGGAGATCAAACACTGTAATTACAGGCAGACTTGTAGGTGGTGCTGCTGACGGAGATCCATCCTGCATGCAAGGAGAAGGGAAAAAACACACACATGCACACACACACACACACATGCACTCACACACACACACATGCACTCGCACATGCGCATATACACACACACGTACACACACACTCACACACACATGCACACGCACACACCTACACATACACACACACATGCACTCGCACATGCGCATACACACACACACACACACACACACTCTCACACATGCACACACACACGCACACATGCACTCGCACATGCACACACACACACGCACACATACACACACATGCACACACACACATACACACACATGCACATACACACACACACACACACTGAGGTATGCTCAGGCATACCTGACAAAGGGAGGCAGTGTAATGAATGATGAAAACTAGTAGCAGTTTTAAAAATGCATGCTTTCTAAGCCTGTGTATATATCTAAGCGGTTTGTCCAACGCTGTGTAAATGTAACCCGTGAATTCATAATGCACCTGTTTTTAAATGCACGCGCACTGTAAGCTGTGTTTACCGCTATGATACAGATGGGCAAACAATGGAGGTGGACGTTCGCCGGCCTCAACATGCAATTACCTGTGCGGCGGCACGCCGGGCTGCAAAGTGAATTAGTCAACATTAGCCTGGGAGAAGAGGGGCGCGCACTTAACCGTATTATGATTTTAAGTGCTGCGCATTTGAAAGGGAGAAGTGTGTCACCGAAAGGAAGGAGAACGGTGAATTTTAAAGCAGGGATCATCTGCGCCGCCCCGAAACCAGACAAAATGTGCAATTAGCGGTAATGTGATTACTTTAAGGTCCCTCCGTCCGTGCGATTAGTCAGCGGCGGTGTCATCGGCATTCCGTATGACTCACCTGCTTGCTTTTGGGAAATACAGTCACTGTCCAGCATGTAATTAAACATTTTTTTAAAGAATCCATCATTTGAATCTGTCTTTATGAATTCATATACCCAGTGAAAAGTGACGACTGGGACGAAAATGTGTCGTGTGTTTATCAATAGCAAAATTTGCGTGTGTGTGTGTGTGTGTGTATGTGCGTCTGTGCATGTGTGCGGCGTGTGTGTGTGTGTATGTGTGTGTGTGTGTGTGTGTGTGTGTGTATGTGTGTGTGTGTGTATATGTGTGTTTGTGCGCGTGTGTGTGTGTGTGTGTATGTGTGTTTGTGCATGTGTGTGTGCATATGTGTGTGTGTGTGTGTGTGTATGTGTGTTTGTGCACGTGTGTGCATGTGTGCGTGTGTGTGTATGTGTGTATGTGTGTGTGTGCGTGTGTATATGTGTGTCTGTGTATGTGTGTGTGTGTGCGTGTGTGTGTCGATGTATGTGAGGACGCTGCAGAAACAGACGGTTCCCCTTGGCCAGGCCAGGTAATCCTGGTCAGCACCAAGGAGAGCGCCGACCGCAGCTTGAGCTTCACACACCACTGTAGCTCAATCATCGGGGAAGGGCCGGGGGGGGGAGGGCGGGGGGGGAGGCAGGGCCGGGGAGGGGCGAGGAGGGGGGAGGCAGGGCGGGGGCAGGGCGAGGGGAGGGGCGAGGGGGAGGCAGGGCCGGGAGGGGCGAGGAGGGGGGAGGCAGGGCCGGGAGGGGCGAGAGGGGGGGGGGAGGCAGGGCCGGGAGGGGCGAGGAGGGGGGGAGGCAGGGCCGGGAGGGGAAGGAGGGGGGAGGCAGGGCCGGGAGGGGGAAGAGGGGGGGGGAGGCAGGGCGGGAGGGCGAGGAGGGGGTCGCGACAGTCCCCATGAGAACTCTGAGAAGCCGATGGAACACAGGGGACCAGGGCTGGGATTGTCTGTACATTACCTCATCATGAACACTCATGAAGAGCCACACACACTGCACTACAGGGCTGAAACCAGCATCTGGCATTAGCCCCGCACAGCACTGATCATCCTCTGGGAGCTGACCAAGCGGTGCAGAAACCAGCCGAAAACAAAACCAACCATCTGCGATAGAGCAGTCACCATCAGGGACACTCACGCTCCTGGGACTGGCCAGAATGCAGACCACCTGATGCAGAACATCCTGGGCTGAAGAGTGCGTCATGCAGAGGCTGGTCACGCTTCCCGCCCGATTGGCCGCTCGAGAACCTGATGCAGAACGTCTGAGCCGAACGTGCCCGGTCTGGCCTGTCGCTGCCCGTCGCTACGGTGAGCACCGTTTCCCAGATGGTGAGGTGAGTGGGTCTCGAGATCCCCCCCCCCCCCCCAGGCCCTGACCATCTGGGTTCCGAGGCGCTACTGCACCTCCTCAGCTTCTCTCTGGAGTTTAACCACCACCTGAACCCCTCGATCCCCCCCCTCGCCACCCCCCCCGTCCCCCCCACCCCATTTACAGCACACTGTGTGAATAGCCAGCAGTTCACAGCAGAGGCAGTGAGTGTCTTTCAATATGGAGGGGGTGGTGGCAGAGATGTGTTAGAGAGTGTGAGAGTATGAGAGAGAGAGACAGAGAGAGAGAGGGGTGCAGAGAGAGAAGAGAGAGAGAGAGAGGAGAGAGAGAGAGAGAGAGAGAGAGAGAGATAGGGTTAAAGTCAGGAGAGGGAAAGAAAGAGACAGTCACTTAGCGCCTGTATCACTTAGTGTGAGTGTTACCAGGACAATTTGGCAAGATAGCCACACATACGCGCAAGGAACACTGAGCGGACACTCAGAAAAACAAGCACACACACACACACACACACACACACACAATCCCCAGGCCAGCTTGTCTCTCTGGGAATCACATCTTGCCAGCGTATAACAGCAGAGTTATCTTCAGAAGCAGAGACAGAGAGAGAAAATCGTGATAGAAAGAGAGAGAGAGAGTACAATGATATTGAGGATGAACAGAAGGAGAGGGAAGAAGAGATACAGCTACATAGCATTGAAAAAATACACAGTAAAATGTTAAGTGTAACATCAACCCTTCTTGTGTTAAATCAACCCAGTTGGACTCAAATGTACTGTGACAGAGTATAGAAATGGTTTCGTCTTGTGTTCTCGACAAAACCATTTCTATATGGACCTCACTGTGTGTCTGGGTGCGCTGTCATTCTGAAACAGGAAAGGGCCCTCCCCAAACTGTTGGGGAAACACAAAATCGTATAGAATGTCATTGTACGCTGTAGCATTAAGATCTGCCTTCACTCAAACTAAGGGGCCTAGCCCAAACCATGAAAACCAGCCCCAAACCAAGGGGCGTCCAGATTAGATCTACTGTGTTTTTCCTGTGAGGAAAAATTAAAAAATAATAAAATAAAATAATCATTCACAGCTTGCACTTTTCCAGAATGTTTTTTCAAGAAGCCTCGTATTTTGTAGTTTTGTAGTCGGAGGAGGGAAAAGTGAGACAGAGGGGAAGGTGAAGCTGGACAGATGGAGAGAGACAGAGGTGAGGACAGAAGATTGAGTGGTGAAAGAATGAGAAAGTCAGGGAAGGTGAGAAACAGAAAGAAAGAAATGGAGGGAGGGAGAGAGAGAGAGAGAGAGAGAGAGAGAAAGAGAGGTGTACTGCAGAATAGATGGGTGTCTGAGAGGCATGAAATGGAACAGACCCAGAACGAGTGAAGTGTGTCGGGGGTCACGTTGTAAGGGATTAAGGGGAGGGGGAGGAGGGGGGCAAGGGGGAGTTGTTAATGGTGGTTGTTCTGTGAGGCATGCAGTGTGTGTATCTATCGGTGTGTGTGTGTGGGCATGTATGTGTGTGTGCGCGCATGTGTGTATGTGTGTGTGTGTGTGCGTGTGTGTTTGTGTGTGTGTGTGTGTCTATGTGTGTGTTTGTCTATATATATGTGTGTGTGTGTGTGTGTGTGTGTGTGCATGTCTGCGAGTGTGTGAGTGTGTGTGTGTGTGTAAGCGTGTGCGCGTATGTGTGCTTCTATATCAGCATATGTTCCAGCTGTCTGTGTAGTTTCTCAGTCTCTGTGTCTCTGTGGGGAACCAGAGTATCTCAGCATGTGCATGGACGTCTTGGTGGGTGCACTGGTCTGTGTGTGTGTGTGTGCATGTGTGTGTGTGTGTGTATGTGAATGAGCTGAGTGTGTTACTTGTGTCTCTCTCTGGGGCCTGCTTTGCGATGGGGAACGTGGCCCTTGGGTGGGACACAGGGGGAGGAGGGGGGAGGCATTTTACATTAAATGGACTCTACAGTGTAATCACTGTGTAGAAACACGCCTTGTTTTGTACTTACAACTACACAGCTTGGCTGTGAATGCATTTCACATCTTGTTTTCAACACCAGTCTTTCCCCCCAGGCCCAGTAGTAAATGTAGATTAAGTAATGCAGTTTTCTGTCCCTCACATTTATATTATGAACTTGAAGCATGCAAAATTCATCACCACCATTATTATTATTAGTACTAGTAGTAATAGTAGTAGTAGCAGTAATAATAGTAGTAGGAGTGTAGCACAGTGGGTAAGGAACTGGACTTGTAACCAAAAGGTCGCAGGTTCAATTCCCAGGTTCGATTCCCTCCCGGGCAAGACACTGCCGTTGTACCCTTGAGCAAGGTACTTAACCGAAATTGCTTCAGTATATATCCAGCTGTATAAATGGATACAATGTAAAATGCTATGTAAAAAAGTTGTGTAAGTCGCTCTGGATAAGAGCGTCTGCTAAATGCCTGTAATGTAGTAGCAGTAGTAGTAGTAGTAGTAGCAGCAGTAATAGTAGTAGTAGTAGTAATAGTAGTAGTAGCAGCAGTAGAAGTAGTACTAGTAGTAGCAGTAGTAGTAGTAGTAGTAGCAGCAGTAGAAGTAGTACTAGTAGTAGCAGTAGTAGTAGTAATAGTAGTAGTAGCAGCAGTAGAGTGTACAGTAGGCAGTATGAGTAGTAGTAGTAGCAGCAGCAGTGTTAGTGCAGTAGTAGCAGTAGTAGTAGAGCGTAGATAGCAGTATAGAGAGCAGCATAGTAGTAGTATTAGTAGTAGCAGTAGTAGATAGTAGTAGTAGCAGCAGTAGATAGTAGCTAAGGAGTAGTAGAGCAAGTGAGTAGTAAGTAAGACTGTAGAGCAGAGTAGTAGTAGAGTAGATGCAGTAGAAGTAGTACTAGTAGTAGCAGTAGTAGATAGAGTAGTAGTAGCAATGCAGTAAGTATAGCTAGTAGTAGTCAGTAGTAGTAGTAGTAGTAGTAGTAGTAGAAGTAGTACTAGTAGTAGCAGTAGTAGTAGTAGTAGTAGTAGCAGCAGTAGAAGTAGTACTAGTAGTAGCAGTAGTAGTAGTAGTAGTAGTAGCAGCAGTAGAAGTAGTACTAGTAGTAGCAGTAGTAGTAGTAGTAGTAGTAGTGCACACTCTGTCAGAGTTGAAAATGGCGCTGTAATGCCGGATAGCACTGATAACTGTGTAAAACGGGTCCAGACTGAGTCAAGGGGAGACAGAAGGTGTTCAGAACCCTTGGCGAGAGCGGCCATTTGCTTTTTGGACAGGGCTTGCCAGACAAGGGCACTGATGTGAGGTGGTTCTGGGCATGTGCGGAACCCAGGGGGAGGGAGAAACAGGTGACCAGGACTCCAACCACTCTGTCATCTGTCACTACCGAGAAATGGGGGTGATGGGGGAGGAGGGGGGGTTATAAGGAGAGGAGGGGAGGGGGCAGAAATCAGAGGAGGAAATCGAGAGCAGCAGAACTAGGCAGACACAGATAAAAAATCAGTTACATATCAACTGTCACAGAGTACACGGAACTCTGATAGAGTATATTTAACTCTGATAGTCTTCATTTAACACCAGTCAGGCACATTAAACACTGAAAGTGTATGTTTACCTCTGATAGAATGCATTCAACACTGATAGTGCATATTAACTCTGATGGTGTACATTGAACACTTGTAGTGTATTTTTAACTCTTATGGAGTACATTTAGTACTGATAGTATATACGGAATTATGATAAAGTATATTTAACACTAAAAAGGGTATGTTTAACTATGATAGTGTACATTTAACACTGGCAGTGCACATTAAACTTTGACAGAGTACATTTGTTCCCTATTGTACTCAGATTAAACCTGTTAGAGTTGAAAAGGCTCTGAACATCTAACTGTGCAGAGGAGAAAGAACGAGAGAAAGAAAAAGATGCGGAAAATGCAAGGAAGAGAGAGGTGAAGAGCAAAGAGAAATGGAATGAGAAAGTGGTGGAAAGAGAGGACAGAGTCCGGAGGAAGGATAGGTCTTTACTTGCAGTATGTTATCAGAGATGGTGTTCAGCCACAGGTGGGGCGTATTGCATTACACAGCGGCCTACGATTTCCTTTAAATTAAAAAGGTGGTTCCCAAATTTACATTAGGATGCGGCCTGGTCTACAAGCCAGCTGTGGTGTCCCTGGTGCATTGAAAACTTCAGAGCCATGCTGCGTGTTTGCCATGCGCGCTTGCTTACATCACGGCTGGTGTGATATCTGTAGCTGGCCTGCGATTGGTCAACCGCTGGGGTTGCAGGTTTGAAGCCCGGAAATCTTCAGCAGGACATTACCACTTGCCGTTTTTTTTTTTTTTCTTTTTTTTTTACAGAGAAGATAAGATTTTTTTTCAATAAATGTGAACTCCAGTTCTTTTAAATCAACTACACTATGGACCATGGCTCTCGTGTACAAGTGCATTATCCCTTTTTTTATCCTGTAGGGATGCAGCACTAATAAAAATCCTTTTATTTTCCTGTCATTGCAAAAAAAGAAAGAAAACCCCTTATGGCGCTGTGCTCCTTTACTGGGGCTTAATAAGTGAATCCAAGTGTGGGTTCAGAACCACTGGTTTAGGATTTCTGTGTCTCAGCCTGTCCCGGGACCCGGTCCCTGCGCAACACACCAGAGGAACAGCTGCCGCTCACAGCGGGGGTACAAACCCTCTTTGGCCCCGTCCGCCAGCCAAACACCACAGCGCAAGGCTCCGCTTTGTTTCCAAATGTGTGTGCATGTTGTACGCGCGTCTACGCAACATTTTACAGCGTTTATTACAATTCATTGCGATCGTGTTCACTCGTTAATATTTTTTTGCATGCTGACGAGCGTTTAGCTGGGTGTTTCCTTCTGTCATATTTTTGCCACAATAAGAGCAGAATATCCTCAGCTGAAGAGACTGGCGAGTCTGGAGCCTGATTATCGTTACTGGATTCATTGAACTCCGCCTCAAGGAAAGCAGCCGAATTGTAGCTGCAGCAGGGGGGGATGCCTTTGCAATGTTACATTACATTACAGGCATTTAGCAGACGCTCCAGAGGCATTTATCCAGAGCGACTTACACAACATTCTACATAACATTTACACTGCATCCATTTATCCAGACGGAAATATGCTAAAGTAATGCAGGTTAGGTACTTTGGTCAAGGTTACAACGGCATTGTCCTACTCGGGAATCGAACCTATGACCTTTAGGTGTGGCCAGGGTAGGCAAGGGAGACACTAGGAATCACTCCCTTCGCTGTATCTACTGACTTCACTCATTTCAGAGCAAAGAAAGAATGAATGAATCCATTCAAAACAAAATCTCCACAGGAAAAAAAAACTGATAGAAAGGCATAGAAGATCTCTCTGCCTTTAGGGTCAAGACCTACAAGAGTTTTCTGAATTGCATACCTCTCTACACATTACTGATAGTAATATCACTAAAGATTACATTTATACTACCCAGAAAATATACAGTGAAAAGGTAAGTAAATTAACAATTGTTAGCATTTTTTCCTTTTTTATATTTGTATATTTCTTATTTTTTTATTTAACTTGTTTCTTTTCTTTCCATATTGTAAAACCCCGAGTTTATGTAAGAAAGGGCGGGGTCTCGTGCAGGTGTCCGGTTTGGTTTCTACCCCCCACTCAGCACGTTTCTCTCTAATTGCGTCCTCTTTCTTCTTTGCTCTCTTTGCGTACATGAATACACAAACAAATAAAAATGTATAAATACACACACGTATGCACACACACACACACACACACATATATATATATATATATATATATACACACACACACACACACACACACACGCCCAAAACCTGAATGGTCCCTAATATTAATAAGTAGTACATATGCTTCGCCCCGCTATAATCTCTCTCGCGCCTGTCACGTCTCGCGCTTCACAGCGCCGTCAGCACCACAGACAGCAACGGTGGCCCAGAGCAACTCCAGCCCGGACAGCGCCGCGCTGATTGCCGTGATTATTCAATCATCCGGAGCCAGCCGTCGCAGATATCCTCCGGCGGCTGCAAGCAATTAGGACACCGCCAGCTTCGCTGTATTAAGGCGTCTTACCCTTCAAGTTTGAGTCTGCTTTCCCTGAGACTTCAACCGCTGTGGCGCTCGTTTCGGAGACAGAACCAGAGGCGGAAGCCCTCGGCGCCCTCGAACCCCGGGCCTTGACCGTCCCAGCCATAGCTCCACATCTCCCCCTCTGAACCTACTCACGCCTTTTTTCCTATGTTGTTTATAAACATAGTCCGTGTGGCTAGTCTTATTATACAACCTTATAAAATAAAAAATAAAAACATTTCTTGATAGCATTTTAGATATCAAAGTATTTTACATTTACAGGAACGATCTACTGGCAAATCCCAAATGGACAATTCCGAATGCAGCTAAAAAAGATAAGTAACGACGCAAAATAAAATTCCATTTGACGGGCTTTTCAGATGTTTACCCCCGCGTGGTATTTCTTTCAGTAAAAAATTAATAGAATAATGTTCCACGTTCCAACGAGGAAAACTGTATAATTAATGCCTAATCACGCCGCACCTTCAGTTCCAGACTAGTACTGATTGCACGCGGTGCTCCCGGATGATTTGCCAGATGCACGCTCGTGTGTGTTTAATTTTGGTGGGGGGGTGGGGGGGGAGCGTTCCTTTGATTCGGGCGTACGTTTTGGAATGCGTGATTCGTGCGACGGCAACAGCATTTGCATTTAAATGCCTTTGACAGTAAACGCGATTACCATAGCGATTTCTCGCTGGTGGCGAACAGAAGAAGGCAGATTTGAGTTAACCCTCCGAAGCAGGCCCCGGATAGACCCTTCGCTCAGGCAATGACGTTCTCCCCCTCTTTTTTTTTTACCGGTAAATGAAATTGCACGACCGAGTATTGGATCACTGCGCCACCATTACGGTCTCCAGACCCCTAAATAACCATGTTCCCTCCTGACTCGCAGCTGTAGGCCTACCTGACAGGGAACATCGCTGCTCTGAGTGATTATTCATCACTGATTGCAGGCGCTTTTGCAGCGCACTGAACCAGACTGTCAGATTTGTACGGGATTGTGACAGATCACCACCCGCGATTCTGTCTGTGGAACTGGTCTGCACTTGGTGCTATGTCATTGCGCTGCTAACTACAGCACCCGTAGCAGAGGGGCCTGAATTTCTTAAGCGTATATATATATCCAGTATATGCGCACGTCAGATTCTGATTTGATACTGTGGCTGGAGAAGTCCCTGCAGATTTTCCTTACGGAAACATCTATTTTCATCGACATTCGTAACAGAATTCGTCTTCTGCATCATAGTAAATTTTGGCTGGTAGTATTTTGTTTTAATTTTTATTGGAAAAAAAAAAAAAAACCCTGGGTCTGTTAGAGTGATTTAAACATTTTACCAGTATCTGAAAGAGTTAAAATATTTGAACAAGGTCTGGTCCCGATGTACGGATGGATAAAAACAAGCAAATATAAGCACAGTTTGTTACCCTGGAACTGGAATTAAATCATGTAGCAATCTGGGCTGTTGGTGGCACCACCCGCGGCAGAGAGTCCTTGGATGACATAAATCATTTCAACAGTGTCTGTAAATAATCCACGTTTCATTTCTCTGTACAGACTTCAAGAGAACACACTGTGTGGCTTGAATAAAAGCTAAAATTCACAAATTTGAAAACGGAGGACCCAGGATAATTCAAGCTCCCCCCTTTCTGGGGCCTTCAGTGGTTTTCTCGTAATGTGATTATTATTTTTATTTATTTATGAACTGATGACCTTTGCCCACACGCTAACGTTTAAATACAGTATGTGCACAGGCAGCCTTTTTGCATATATCAGCATAAACTCCCATTAGAGCTACATGATGTAAGGTTTTTCTCCTCCTGGCTTACATCAGATTACGCTCAGATACAGTGATTAGTTTTAAAAGATGTTGGATAATAGCTTTTGTAATAACCATCCAAGCCTGGGAAAAAAAGAAAATAGGGCTGAATAGCTTCCAGACTCTGACTAAGACTGATATCCTCTGATTGTGATTCATTTGCCTGGGTTTTTACTGAAGTATTACAGATAAATCCTTGAGCCCTTCACTGAAAAAAGGCCAGATCCTACGACTGTGTGTGTCCTTCCTATTTCTGTCCTGTTTTAACATTCCAGTTCCCTGCTTAGCTGCTCATTTCCCCCAGCTGCGTCGCCACGGTCCGCCATTCTGCCTCCACAGTCCACCATTCTGGCTCCGCGGTCCACCATTCCGGCTCTGTTTCCCTCCAAGGGACCCTTTTTGTCAGAATTGCCTGGGAACTGCCATCCCTCAGAGGAAAACGCCGTTTGACCATTAGCTCCGTTGACATGAGAAGCAAGTAGCCAATGGGAACGCGCAGGCTCATCTTGAACACCCCATTCGCCACACCCCGATGGTCGCAGGTCAAACGGAAACGGGACTTTAATAGCAACGACCTGATGCAACCGCACTGCAAATGTTTGAAATCGGATCAAAAAATCTGACTCCATTTTTCTTTTTTCTTTTTTTTTTTTTTGAAACTGATCAAATCATAGTTCACTTAGAGACGGAACCAAACGGCTTGATCAGTCCCGCCTGCCATAAAACATGAAGAGAAACCATTTCAATTTGTGTTTCTGTCCAAGAACAGGCTGCCGTCGGAAAAACGTTTGGAGTTGAGATGAAAGGCGCGGTGACAGAGGAGACAGGAGTGACATTAAAGATTCGGCTGCCATTTTAGATGTTCACAACTGAAATTTAAAAAAAAACAGACATGAGAACAGCTTTTTTTTTTTTTTTTTAGGTTACCTGGAAAATGCTTCTCTCTCAGTGCAGTTAAATTATTTATGCATGCAATAATATTGTCCTAGTTATCCCATTCTATTACAGCATTGTGTCAGCCCAGACAGCCGGTAATTATGTCTGTGAGATTGTTTTACTGCTGTGTTTAAAAAATATTGCAGGAAGTGCTCTGAAGTATTATCATTGACATATTTTCAAGATGTACGGCCTCCTATGCCTTGATAATTGTACCCAGTGGTGCTCATAAATAAGACTCCTTAAATTCTTGCATGGTTGCGCCATTTCTGGTTTTCGCTCGTTTGTATGTTTTATTTTTATTTTTTTTGTAACGCAAATATTTTTGATGGAGTGCGGCATAAATATTTATGGAATTACAGACCTGGAGAGCCGTCTCTTCAGACTGCCCCACGGTCCTTTCAGCCCAACCACTCTCACGCTCTTCCCGAGCCCAAACACCTGATCAGGTGCTCTGCTCTTCTGGCTCTTTGCCCTCGTGCATATAATGCGATTTAATTTAATGCTCGTTAAGGTAGGTTTTTGGGCGGCACGGTGGTGCAGCGGGTAGTAAGAAGGTCTCGGGTTCGAATCCGGCCTGGGCCTTTCTGTGTGAAGTTTGCATGTCCGCGTGGGTTTCCTCCGGGTACTCTGGTTTCCTCCCACAGCACAAAGACATGCAGGTAGGCTAAATGAAGACTCTAAATTGCCCATAGGCACGGGGTGTGTGCCCTGTGGTTGATTGGCGGCCTTTCCAGGGTTTTGCCTCTTACCCAATGCATGCTGGGATAGGCTCCAGTTCTTGTTTGTACAGCTCAGTTTAATGTTCAGCAAGGTTCACAAGAAGTCAACTGCAGTGCTTGCAGTCACCGTCAGTCATGTGACTACACATTCCCCTATTAAAATGCACAACTTTGCACTCATATTTGCACTGCAAGTCAAAGGCTGTGTCATGCTTATGACCTCCTTGTATAGGCTTTATATCACATAGAGTGAAGTAAACTAATTGGCAAAACAAAGTCCATAATTGGGAAAATGGAGGATATGGAGAATGAGCTTTTTCTCTCACTAATTGGGTATTAAGGGGGTTAAATTTAAAACATAAATAATTAGGAAATTAGTGATGTAAAACCCAAGACTACTCAGCTAGAACATGGGAAAAAAAAGAGAAGCCAAACATTTTTTTACACCTGATTTTCCCTGTCAGCAGGTGGCTTGTTTTGAAGAAACATTTTGGTGATTGTACACAGAAATAACAAAGCACAAACTCTGCAAATAATACTGAGGGGACCCCCTCATCCCTCCAACTCTCCTCTTCACAACCAGCTGTGCGTTATGAACTTTAACGACCTTGGAATGACCTTGCTTGTCACTCTTGGCGCCCGGCCCTCGTGCCGTCAGTGAGCCGTCCCTGCAGACTCGGCGCACGCGCGTCTGTGGCCTGGGAGCCGAGGATGCCCTTCGCCCAGATGCAGCTGCGGACGCAGACCCTTCTTTAGCTCGGACCTTCCCTGCAGATGTCTGAGGGCCCGGAATCCGGAATCCACCAGCGCCGTGTCCTTTGACTTATGAATATATGCAGCCGTCAACCACACCCCCCCCCCAAAAACTCCCCCCCCCCCCCTTCACAGACAACAGCAGTTTAACTTTGCTGCCTGCTTAACTTGCCAATCTAGAAATTATGTTTAATTGTTTGTCAATGTTAAAAGCTTTTTCTTTCTTTTTTTTTTACATCTAGGCATTTAGCTGACACTCTTAGACAGAGCGAATTAAACAAGTTCCCTTTTTTTTGGAGTGCAATCCATTTATACAGCTGGATATTTACCGAAGCTGTACAGATTAAGTACCTTGCTCAAGGGTGTAATGTGATACAAACAAAAGCCACACACCTGGGAGCTGAACCTGAAACCTCTTAGTTACAAGAATTCCCTAAACATGATATTAAACGCTGATCTGACTTTTTTTCTGGCAGAGGACTGCTCAAACTTAACCCCTCTGATTCTGTGACAAAGGCAATGGAATTCTGGGTAAGAGTCACAAGGTGACTTGCACCCCAAAATATGGAAAGGTATACCTCGATGTCAGTGCTGTTTATTCTTGGATAAACCTCATCAGTAAATTGCTCTCTGGTTGCAGTCAGTTATGAATATTCTAATCTCATATTTGCAATCTTACACCTCAAGGAGTCAACAGATGTACCCTAAAAAGTGCAACATTGCACTTAAAGGAACATTTATTCACTTGCAGTATGTAATTGTATTTTTGAGACTGAAATGGCAAGGATATAAAAAAAGTAGTCACGGTGAAGGGTACTATTTTTTTTTTTTTTTTTTACCTCAATAGTATGCAGCCCCCTGGGAAAAGGACCTGCGCTCTTACGAGTACGCTTTCGTACTTTGTTTTCTGTGTGTCTACGAACGTCGATAAAATGTGTGAAATTGACACAGTGAGTGTATGGCGGTGTCAGGAACATGCCCGTGTAAGACGGAAGAAGAGAGGCGCAGTTTGGTGGAGACTGTGACATCTTTGACACCCGGTTCTTCTTGCTTAAGCAACCGTTTCCCCGTGTTTCGAAGGTTATGTCTGCATGGCCAGTTTGAATCATTGCCTTGCCTTCCTCATTCTGCCTTCAACCAGTCACCTTCACTGAGTCGATGACATCAACCCTTTGAAGAGTAGCTTTTTTTGGAATGTTTTTTTTTCAAAATTCTACTTTTAAAAGTCAGTGTTCTAGAACCACATTGCTCTCAATTACCGGTAGTGATTGTTACATCAGCATTAGAACATTCTATAATCATATAATGTATTTGTGATCTTGCACCTTCAAGCGTCAATGGGCAGTAGCAGCAGTAGTAGTAACAGCAGCAGTAGTAGTAACATTAGCAGTAACAGCAGCAGCAGTAATAGCAGCAGCAGTAGTAGTAGTGGTAGTAGAAATAGTAATAGTAGCAGCAGTGTTCTTATTAATGATAGTTATTCTGGGTTATTTTCCTGTCTCCGGTTGTGACCTCTATACTGAGTTTTTTTCTCCCCCCCCCTTCCTGTTTGTATAGGGGTCGGCACTGCATGCGCGCGGTTGAGGTGGAAGTCGTGTCGGAGCGGATTGATTGAGAAGAAGGTCGACTCCGACCGGGATACCGCCGGGAGGCGATCCAGGGAGTAGCCACGGCAGCACTGCGGAGTGTCGAAATCTCCGTCAGTCACCTGACCTTCTGGTGCGACGCGGTGCGCCCCCCCTCCCCCCCGCCCGCGTTTCCGCAAACGGCCTTTCTCCACACCGCCGCCACGCCAGGACGCCGTGCCGTGTGGGAGGTGAAGACAGAGAGGTGCGTCGACGCCTGCGGGGTGTAAAAATTCAAAGCGGTTAACGTCACCTCGAACCCTGGGTAATTTCGCCCGAGGCTTTCAAAATTCATAAAAAGGGATTAACTGCAAGAGTGAACTGCGAGAGATACTTCAGGTTTAGTTCGGTTAGTAGAACAAGGGGGAGGGGGAGGGGGAGGAAGGGGGGGTGGGGGCGTAAATGGAAATGAGGAAAAAGGTAAATTCTGCACAAATATTAGCTGGTGTTTTTTTTCACACAGAGAGTAGTCAATGTGTGGGATAGCCTGCCAGGTCATGTAGTATTGGCCGAAACTCAACAACCTGGGTTGTTTTCAAGACCAGGCTTGATTAAGGTGCTAGACACTACCCAGTGTGTCGGTAAGCTGAATGCTAGGCACACTTCAGCGGCAGGAAAGTGGCGCGCATTGTTGGGCTGAATGGCCTGCACTCATGATTACGTTATGTTACGTCACGTCATGTCATGTTGTTATGGTATGTTATGTTATTTTGTAAAGGCAGCAGAAGACCTGTTACTGGAACGGTCTGAGATTCATTAACCGTGAGAAACCCAACTTGCGGTTGGTACGGCGCGCTGTGGGTAAGGGGTTAAGGGGTCACCGGATCGCATTAAAAAAAAATTACTCTCTGCTGACATCATTTTACTATGCTTTGTAGTGAGCTACTGTGAACTGGCATTTAAAAGCCCACGGGGACTGGGGTTGGTAATTAGCCTTGGCTGCAAACACTTCATACAGTGCAGCAGGTGGTTATGTTTTTAATAATGTAGTGAGGTTTTAATTGTATCTCCCACCACGCAAGACACGAAAATATGGGGGCAACACTACTTTAAAAACAACGACACTGTTTTATCTGAGTGAGAAAAGCGAAGACTTTTAATTTTATCGCCCAGATTTTAAAAATATCCTTTCATAGTTATGTCATACCCTTTTTTTCCTGTTTTTATGTGTAACGCTGAAAGGGAATTAGACAATTAAGGGGTGCGTAACGAGGACTGACACAAATCTGTCTCTGTGTTAAATTAATCAATGGGATGCATCAAATGAAGAGGTAACAGATGTAGATGAAGGCTGTGTGTGTGTGTGTGTGTGTGTGCGTGTGAGAGAGTGAGTGAGAGATAGAGAGAGAGAGAGGCGGCGTGAATTCAGGTGACATTTTATTGATTGGCACGTCCTGTAACCACGGGAACCCACGTCAGCGCCGCAGCGTTAAATTCACGGCACATCACTGATTGGGCAGATGTAGACGGGGGCGGGGAGAGGGGACTCGTTTAATTAACAGGAGGCAGCACAGGTCTGTTTGGAGATTAACGAGGCTGCGATAGAGTTTTGGGCTGGGGGGGGGGGGGGGGCAGGCATCTGAGCCCGCAGACTTCTGCTGTGACCAGAAGGTGGTGAAGGGTAGGTGGGGGTGGGGGGTGGGGGTGGGGGGGGGGTCGATACAAAATGGAACTGGTGTGAAAATGATAATGACTTCAGTGATGGTAATGACAATACTAATTCTGGCACTAATAAAAATGCTGCACCTGGACATCGCTGCAGTAAGATCAGGTGTGTGTGTGTGTGTGTGTTTGTGCCCATGCATTAAAACACACCATAATGTGTGAGAGTGTCTTTGAAGTCAAATGATCTTAGCTTCAATGAAGCGTGCAGTGTATCTAAACAGCAAATTCAGCTGGAATGCACAAATATCTACTTGGCAGAATGGCTGGCAGAGACATGATTTTTTACTTTTTTTGCCATAAAAATATTATAATCAGGCTCTGCCATTTTGACCATACCAAGTGGTCTGTGACAAATGCAAACTGGCCATAACATATCACAGAGATACATATCACAGCTTGTATCACTGAGAGTGTTGTAACGAGAAGGTTACCCAGGCGACCTGTAATGCCAGTGTTCTGCAACGGAATGCTGCAGTGTTCCAGGATTCCAGACACAATCCAATGATATCACTGCTTTCCAGAACTCCAGAAGACCTCTGAGGAGAAGGGTAGGGAACAAGCAAGGCAGTCCTGGATGAGATACACAGGAACAACCAAAAAAAAGACATGAAGAGAGAAAGAAAGAGAAAGAAAATAAGAGAGAGAGAGAGATAGTCGGAGAATGAATGGAGAGATAGAGCAAGATAGAGGAGGAGGGGTGAGCAGCTGCCTGAACAATAATGGATGGGGGAATCAATTTTGGCTGAAATGAAATCAATTGATTCAGTACTGTAACAAAGAAAATGCAGAATATAAAAGAGAAGAAGGAGAGAGAGATGGAGGGAGAGAGAGAAAGAAAGGCAGAGCAAAAAGGAGAAATATTTAAACAGGCAGTCCTGGCTTTTTTTGGGTGGGTTGTGATATGCAGAAAAGGGCGGAGAGTTGAAAGATAGAGTGAAAAAGAGATGGAAAGAGTCAGACAGAGAGAGAGAGAGACAGAGTGGGCAGGCTGATTTAATGAAGCACTCTGTGCACACTGTGCAGTGCAGTGATGCACCAATAGGTTCATCTATTTCCAAAAGCCCCCGTTCTTTCTCTCCCTATCTATCTCTCTTTCTCTCTCTATATCTCACTCTCTTTCTCTCCCTCTATCTGTCTCTCTCTCTCTGCCTTCCTTTTATTTGTAGTCAGATTCAAGGTCCTTCACTGACATGACCTCCAGTAAACTTATGGGTCCTACGGCGACGGCGACGTGGAAATAACCAAATCCGGGGGGAAAAGTAACGCGTGAATAACGATGGGGTACGGGCGGCCCATCCGTCTGTCCGTACGACTGTGTGTCGTTTCTCTGCCGCACGCCAAGGCCGCTGTCCTCATTACCGCCGCACCTTAATCCGGCCCGCCATCGCAACGCTTCTCTCACTGTCACCTAATACTGCGGCGGGGGGGGGTGGAGGGGGAGAGAGAGAGGGGTGGGAGGGAGAGAGAGAGAAAGGCAGAGAAAAAGAGAGGGGGGAGAGAGAGGTGGAGGAAGGGAGAGAGAGGGGGGGAAAGGGAGAGAGGGAGTAGGAGAGGGGGAGAGTGGGAGAGGAAGACAGAGAGGGGGGAAGTGGGAGAGGGAGAGAGAGAGAGGGAAAGAGAGAGGGACCATGCAGAGGAGTAGAGAAAGAGGGGATGACGGAGGGATAGAGTAAAGAGAGAGAGAGAAAGGGGTAATGAAGGATAGAGGAATGAGAGGAGGAGAAAGGAGGGATGAAGAGAAAGCGTAACAATGTGAAAAGCAGAGAAGCGTTTGGGTGGCTGTGAGGCGACTGAAAACTCTGGCACGTGGCAGTTTAATCTGATAAATATCTACGGTCTGCCTGTGATTTACTCCAGAACCAGGCGGAGCGCAACAGGGCACTCTCCCTCCTGCTCTTCTTTATATTACATT
Source organism: Anguilla rostrata (assembly GCF_018555375.3). NCBI lineage: Eukaryota > Metazoa > Chordata > Actinopteri > Anguilliformes > Anguillidae > Anguilla > Anguilla rostrata. Next base: position 4,822,565 of record NC_057933.1, on the reverse strand, counting down.
ACATTACAGGCATTTAACAGACGCTCTTATCCAGGGCAGCTTACACAACATTCTACGTAGCATTTACACTGCATCCGTTTACACTTGCATCCATTTACACAGCAGGTTAAGTGTGCCTCGCTCGTGGGTACAACGGCAGCGTCCCGCCCGGGAATCGAACCTGCGACCTTCAGGTTACGAGACCGGTTTCCCTTACCCGTTAAAGTGCACTGCCGCTCTCTTTCTCCTTCCGCGAGTCTATTCAGCAGGCCTCTTTTAAAAGCCTTCTCAAAGCCGAGTCGGAACTCAGTGAAACTTTCAGCACAAAGAGGCATTGCTGATGAACAGGCAACGGGTCAAGGCACTGGGATTTTTATTTTTTTTTGTGTGTGTGTGTGAGAAGGAGTGATAAGACAAGAAACTGTGCAAACTGTGCTCCAAATAAGGTCAGGTTTCTCTCCACCTCAGCTCCATAATTAAACACAGCAAGAAGAAAACAATAAATCAGAAAAAAAGGAAGGGAAATAATAATAAAATAATAATAATAATAATAATAATAATAATAATAATCAATAATAGTGTTATGTCCTGTAATGTATTCAGTTAGCATGCTGTTAAATGTAATTTACATGTCCTTTGGCTATACTAGCTTACTTACCCTGCCAGTAGTGCACCCCTGGACTGAACTGAGAGAGAGAGAGAGAGAAAGGGGAGAGAGAGAGAAACAGAGAGATGGGAGAGAGAGAGAGAAAGACAAATAGAGAGAGAGAGAGGGAGGGAGAAAGAGAGTGAGAGGAAGGGGAGAGAGAGAGAGAAACACAGAGAGAGAGAGGGGGAGAGAGAAAGAGAGAGAGAGAGGGGTGGGGTGGGGGGAGAGAGAAAGAGAGAAACGGAGAGAGAGGGGGGAGGGAGAGAGAGAGAGAGAGAGGGGTGGGAGGGGGAAAAAGAGAGAGAGAACCTGATCAGTGTGTGTGCAATTGTGCGCTGGAGAAAGACGGCTCATCGCGAACAGAACAGCAATCATTAAAACCCATAATTTATCACAGCCCACCCTTTGATCCAGCTTCAAGGCTACACACTCCAGTGCGTATTTTTAACTCGCTCTTAAAATGGTGGCTCCCTCCGATCCATGTTCCATCAAACGTTTAACATAAATAATTTACCATGCCCCAGGGGAGAGTCAAAATCAAATACACATATATTTATACCTGGTAATAATTACAATTAAACATTCGGGTGCAGATACATATTTAGACTGTCATGCAGACACCTCAGGCAAGTTCCACACTCCCTCACACAACTCCCTCACACACACGCACACACACACACTCACACATGCACATGCGCACAAGTGCACGCACACACACACACAGAAATTTCCCCTCAATACTTTCCCTTACCCCTCCCTCCCCCCCTTCCTGATTTCTTGTTTTATCTATCCTTCTTGCTTGCATTTTTTCTCTTTGTAAATCTGTGTGTGTGTGTGTGTGTGTGCGTGCACGTTTCTGCGTACATGTGTCTCTATCATGTGTGTGTGCATGTGTGCACTGTCCCGCCCAGCCTCACCCTGCCCTGCCCAGCCCTGCCCTGCCCCGCCCAAATCTGCCCCACCTTGTCCTGTCCAGCATTGCCCCGCCCCTCCCTGCCTTTGCCCACCCTGCCCCGCCCAGCCCCACCCTTTCCTGCCCCTCACTCTTAATTTCCATTACTCAATGGAGCGTCTGCGTCTGAATCCAATTAATTTCTCAGAGTTTGTGAGCAGTTAAGAATTAAGAATCCAAGTTTGTGATAGCTGAAGGCTGTGTGAACTGCTGTGGTAACATCAAAGTTTTTAATAAGGATCATGAGGTGTACATGAATATGTTTTTCACTTTGTGAGAATATATACATCCCCCCTCATTCCTGGTCCCTGTCTGTAGCCACTCTAACCTTGAAACAAGCTTAAAAAGACCCGGTTAAAACCTAGTATATGGCTGGACCTAACACACGTCATCTGGCCAACCAACGGTGTGACTTCATAACTCGGCCGACCAATGGTGTAACTTCATCACTCACTCAGTCAGTCACAGACGTTCACGCTGTTGCGGTCCAGCCGAACATGCTGGAATTGCAACCTTATCCTGTTCATACTGCGTGACCAATCTGTTCATACTAGTGACCAAAAAAGAGAGGAACACAGCTGACCATGTTCCTTTACTGCTGCATCGTGCAGTGTAAAATGTTCAGTGTTAAATCAGCTCTTACAGAGTACATATCATCCCTATTGGGGCCTCAAATGTACTCTGTTAGAGTCGAATTGATACCAGACATTTTACTGTGTGTGAGAGCCTCATTCAGCCACGGGGACTAACTTGTGTCTGACTGTCAATATTAAATGAACGCTTGAAGAAAAAGCCCATTGTGGATGATTTTGCAGGGCGTCCGACATCGTCCCTAATGAAATAATAATCCTGTGGACCGGCAAGCAAGGACGAGGAAAACTAAGAGACGTGTTTGACGTGCTTTAACATTGCAGTGGGGACTCTCTTATCTGCTCAGGAAGCAGCAGCATCGTAATACATCTTCTTTTCAATTATGAAAAAAAACAAGAATCCGCAAATATAAATATCAGCGAGACAGCCGGCCAAGTTTTACGTTCCGCGAGACGACGGAGGTTCAAGAGGACGCCGAGGCCTGTAACACGAAGTGGAGGGAAAAAAAAAGCGGGCCTTCCTCGTCTGGCAGGGCCGTGGCTGTTTTCGAGACGTGCGATTGGCTGATCTGACCTGTCTACATGGCATGCGGCTGACGTGCATCAAAGCAGTTGTGAACGTAAGCTGTAAAAAAAAAAAGAAAAAAAGAATATTAAAAAGAAAAGGTTCCTGGGCTACCTTTCTTCACATCACAAGAATTCATTTTCACTGCTGGTGTACAATGCCATTTTACCATAAACTGTTGTAAAACTGCTGCGAGGAAAATTCTAGAAAAACACCGTCAATTGAGTTGTCTCCAATTGACTTGTCCCCAGTTCACATCCTATCGGTGATGGAAAATTGCTGGACGAAAAAACACTGCCATTTTACTGAAAGTACCAACAGGTGTGCCACGTGAGCGGTTTGCCTTTTGAACCCCTTTTTCTCTTTTGTTCTCTCTCTCTTTCCATCCATTCTCTCAGTCTTTCTCTGCCCGTCTTTTTCTCTCAGCCTTTCTCCTTCCTTCCCAGCCCCCCTCATTCTGTTGAGGAAATGGGGGGGAAAATGTTTTTTTTTATTTTTTATTTTGGGGTGGGGGGGCTCTATTGGGGGCAACTATAAAGCCGCCAGTATTTTCCTCCCTTCTATAAAGTCTATCTCCAGTATCTCTCTCTGTCTCTCTCTCTCTCTCTCGGATTGTTGGTGTCAAACGAAAAGGCATACAGTAAAACAGTGTTTAGTGTTCCGACTCTTACAGAGTAGATATGGTCCGTATTGGACTCATAAGATAAGATATACTTTATTGAACCCCCTGGGCCAATTTGCCCTCTGCATTTAACCATTTGTAGTTACTTAGCAGCAGTGGGCAGCCACAGGGCAGCGTCCGGGGACCAAACTCCAGCCCTGAGGCCAGTGCCTTGGTCAAGGGCAATGGCAAGAGTACCACGTAACCTGGCATGCATGTGAAAGCAGGGAGAATGTTCAGGGGGGTAGGGGGTGGGGGGGTTGACTCAAACCTGAAATGTCCTTCTTGCAGGGCAACAGTGCTAAACACATACGTGCTCGGCTAGAGTTGGATTAATCCTGGACATTTTACAGTGCAAACAGGGACAGCAATTACACGTGCACAACACCCACCTCTTTGACAGCAGTTAGAGACAGAGACTCCTACCAGCCACAGGAACAGCGAGCGACACCAAACGCAGTGACAAAACTTACTTATTGATTGTTAGTTTACACTTTCAAATGAATAATTACCATTCCATTGTATTTTATTTGAACTCTCGTTGTAATTGTAGAAGTATTAAAACTATTGTTCACTTTTTTTTTTAGTTCCAGTTCTTGTGGGGAGTTTCCCATTCCAGAGGACAAAAAAATAGAATAAAACATCTCAGGCGATTTGGTGAGATGAAGGTTGGCCGTGACTTTTTCCTGCAAGTGACTTGCAAGTGAAGTTTGGTCTGGTGTTAATATCCAGCATTAATTCAACTCTAACACAGTGCATACGAGTCCAATAGGGGCTCGTAGTATAACATGTAGGCGGCAATGTAGTATATAACAGGTTGAGGAGCTGGTCTTGTAACCTAAAAGGTCACAGGTTTGATTCCTGGGTGGGACACTGCCGTTGTACCCTTGAGCAAGGTGCTTAACCTGCTCAGCTTCAGTACATATCCAGCTGTATGAATGGACACAATGTACATGCTATGTTGTGCAAGTCTCTCTGGATTAGAGCGTCCGCTAAATGCCTGTGTTGATGATGATGATGATGATGATGATGATGATGATGATGATGTACGGACCATGTGTACTCTGCAAGAGTTACATTACATTACATTACAGGCATTTGGCAGACGCTCTTATCCAGAGCGACGTACAACAAAGTGTATAACCATAACCAGGAACGAGTGTGTCGAAGACCCTAGAGAGAAGTACCGTTCCAAGTGCAGGGAACAACCGCATAGTTTTAACTTGGACCGTGCAGGTTAATCTGATTAACACTAACACAAACAAGAACAGCAACAACGCAGTCTATGCAAAAAATACAAGCAGTAGTTAAGACATGAGTGCGTTAACTAAGTCAACTAAGAAACAGCTACCTAGTTACAACCCTAAGCTTACAGTCAATTTAGAGATTACAGGGAGGTAGGGAGGGATGGGGAGAGCTGGAGCCTGAAGAGGTGAGTCTTCAGTTGTTGCTTGAAGTGGGTCAGGGTCTCAGCTGTTCTGACCTCCACAGGGAGGTCATTCCACCATCGTGGGGCCAGAACAGACAGGAGATGTGATCGGGAAGCGCAAGTGCGAAGAGGGGGAGGTGCCAGGCGTCCTGAGGTAGCGGAACAAAGGGGTCTGGCTGGCATGTAGGATTTGAAGATCTTGTGGAGGTATGCTGGGGCTGATCCCTTGACTGCCTGGTATGTTAGGACCAAAGTTTTAAATTTGATGCGAGCCATAACAGGCAACCAGTGGAGGGCAGTGAGCAGGGGAGTGACGTGGGAGTGTCTGGGGAGGTTGAAGACCAGACGAGCTGATGATGATGATGATGATGATGATGACGACGATGACGTACGGACCATGTGTACTCTGTAAGAGTTGCCTTTAACACACTGAACGTTTTTTTACTGTGTAAATCCGTAGGGTTTCCCAACTCCTGGGGTGGGACTCAGGCGGGAGTCTTCATCGCTAGTGGAAACGGCGGGTCTGCGTGCAAACGCACAGGCCGGCCCGCGTGCGTGAGCGAGCGTACACACGGCTGCTCGGGCGAAGAATCGCCCGTCTGAAGCAGCGATCCGTTCGCGTGGAAGGTCCCCATTGCATTTGCAGCACACGCGTATCAGTTATGTATTTGCTGTGCGTTATTGGTTATTGACCAGGCTGCTGATGTCGATGTGGATGTGTGGATGTGGATGGAGCTGGCGCCCGTCCAACGTCACTCTGAATTGAACATGAGCTTTGAGTGTAAATTAGGAGTCGTTTATGTCATGGACTGAGATTTATACACACATACGCGCGCATACACGCACGCACGCACACACACACACACACACACACAAACACGTGTGTGCATGGGCATACACACACATTCCTACACAACAATACATGCACACACACACTTATGTAGACAAACACACACACTCGCATGCAAAAATTCACCGGACGTACACACGCATGCACACACACACACACACACACACACACAAAGAGCTGATGAAGTTGCATGCATGCATTCTTAAAACACATGTCCATACACACTCGCACAATAATCTCCTCCTCCCTCCCTGTCCATCTACCTGACAGTCACTGTTCTTGCTTGAATGTACACATCTGCCCACGCAGGTCCTTATCAATACCGCCACCTCCATCCCCCCCCCCCCCCCCCCCACCCACCCACACACACACACACAGATTCAAAGCTTATCAGTCCCACCCTGCCTCTCTCGATTCTCCCCCAATTCCCCCGCCCCCTGCCCCATCTCTCCCCGTGTCTTTGTCTCAGTTCTATAGTTATTACATCCGTCCCCTGTAGACCCAGTGCTGCTCCGAATACTGCAGCAACGTTAAGCCCGCTATAAATCACATTGCATTATCACGGTTGCGTTCTCGCCTCTCGCCCCGCCCACCCGCCGCTGCTGATTGGCCAACCTGTCCCTTTGGACCCCTTTGCGACCGCCCCCTCAGGCCAATTCAAAGTCCCGCCCTCTTCCTTGGCAGAGGCCATTGGCGGACGGGGATTCTCCTTGAGCTGTCAATCACGGCTTTCTTGCGCGTTGCTTTATTGCTTCTTCTTGCGATGCAACGAGTGCGGAGCTACTAATCGCGCTGAATACCGAAGGAAAGGCAGAAAAATAAAAAAGGGGGAAAAAAAGAGGACTGAACAATCGCTGAGATTTTTGTCCGTTTTCCGTCTTTTACAGATTAATTCCTGTAATTTCCTCCGCATCGCTGCATGCTCTTTTGACCATCTGTTCGTGAAATTTTTTAAACACACCACAATAATTCAGTTTGGGAATATTGTTTTTTTTTTCTTCCTACAGAAGCCTTTTTTGTGTCCTTTGGCAGTGCTCTGTCGTTTTAGGAGCACAGACGGGTATACTCGTGACGGAAAGACGAGGGAGTTTGAAGCCTTTTAAGATTTTTGGGGATCTTGTCCCATATCGCAGCTGACAACTCTTTCAGTCATTATTGATGTCATTACTGAAACAATTACCAATCCAGGTTATCGTCTGAAACGTTCGAGAGACGACAATAAGAGGAGACTACAACAGTTTCTGAAAAAGAAAAAGGCGCAACCATCAAACAAATATATAGAGAGAAACTCCAACATGAGCTGCACCGTGTTACGAAACGTGCTGGCTGGTTTGCTCCTCGCGGTGGTGTCGAATGGTAAGTAGTTACGACGATGCACTTTGATGTATTGCTGCTTCGGTAGCCGCGTGCCTGCACCTCTCCCTCATTCTCTCCCGTTACGCTGCTCGAGTTGCATACTAATGCCGCTCTTCCTTCACGCTGGGGGTCTACCTGCATGTGAATCACGCGCGAGCCTTTGCTACGGCGCGCTCGGTTTTTGTTTTGGTTCAGTGTGTGTGTGTGTGTGCGTGCGCGCGTGTGTCAGTATGTGGTAGGTGTAATTTCTATTCACTGCTACTCTTTTCCGTGTCCCTGGAAATGTGTAGCCTACCTTGCCTTGCATCGTGGGTTGCCATTGTACGGTAAATGCATAATTACTCCATTCTACTTTAAAATTGAGACGCATGTCCTCCGCCCCACACGCCCCCACACTTTCCTCCCGCGCGACATATTGGGGGTTATGGGGTGGCACATTGAAATACCGAAACAGACGCATATCGCAACGTGACGCGAATGCTCTGGGTACAAGGTTCCCCTCGCGCGCCTGTCGGCGCTCTGCTTTAACTGAAGTCTGTGTCTGCTGTGGGAGTTAGGGCACACGCGCCGCTGTCGGTACTCAGGACAGGCACGGACTCGTTGCAGATAATTCTAAGAATACAAAGAAGACGCCGTGCCGAATGTCCCGACACGTACACAACTCTGCGTAGTAACCATCACTCCCGTTTCCTAGCGCCGTGTCGACTTATTTGTCTCTGAAGAGGTCCCTGGGTGAAATATTTTTTTAAAAAAGAGCGCTCGGTGCGCGCAATATGCTGACCACCCTCCTACACTCACCACAGCGTTTAAACCCGCACGGGGAAGATAATTGCTCTCCCTACGTGCACATCCAGATGATTCATAGGACATTTTAGTCTTCATTATTAATTGGATAAAGGAAGCAGTCGCGCCAGGGGAGAAATGGTGGTCTGTGATGTTCAACTGTTTACTGCAGAGGAGAAAATAACTCCACTCAAGCAACAGAGGCTGAGAGACGACGGGAAAAGACTTACAATTAATTATCGGCCCACCGTCCACGACAAGTTATCATTACCGATTTACTTACAAAAAAAAAACATCTAGCTGCTACAAATCTACAGTCTGTTCACGCACGCAATTGACATCAGTGGCAGAATCTCCCGACACGGCACTGCTGGCGTGGCGTAATGCGCACGCGAACGCAGCCTTTGTACCCATGCGCGGCTCAATTAGGCTCGCATTAGCGAGCGGGATATCAAGATATGAATAAATAAGCAGCCCTTAATAACAGTAATTGAAATGCCGGTGAAGTGAAGAGGCCGAGTTAAGGGGTAACAAACATCGATTTATAAACCATCCGCCGGTCCTTGTTCAAGAACTAAGTGGCATGTCATCCACAAATGAAAACGTATACATTGCTGTTTGTGGGCTGCCGGGGTCGATTTTTTTAGGAAAAGAAACATTGATATAATGCGCTATAATACAGTATGCAATTGAACATTATATATGGCTAATCTTCTCAGCGCAGGCTGTGTGCGTTTACAAATTATTTAAATTGAAAACAAAAAGAGAGAAAGATAGAATTAACAAAAGTGATAAAAATGATAATAATAATAATAATACAGTCATATTAATTTTAACACAAATATTAATGATACTGATTCTAATACTAAAAATCATACGAAGAAACGGAGGAAGAATTGTATTTAATTTGCTACAAGTCATTAATATTTAATATATATTTAGTGTAGTATTTAGTCTCAAGATCATTTGAAATCATTTGCAATGAGTAATATGCTGTGTCATAAAAATAAGTACTAACTTATTGTTATGTTTAGTATCGTGACATAAGTTTAGTGTATTTTTAAATAGTCATTGTCCCTGTCGACAATGAGGGCCAGTTGTGAGCGGTGATTGATGATGACGTTCTTGTGTCGTCTGGTGTATTCAAGGGCCAATCTTCTGTTTCCCACATTTAGAACTCCCCCTCTGCAAAAAAAAGAAAAGAAAATAAATAAGTCCAGATGTTCCAGATGTGTCTTCTGCTCTGTGCTCCCCACCCACTCGCACGCCCACATACACACACATTTACGGGCTGCTGATTTAATATATGGGCCACAAGCTGTGTGTGTGTGTGTGGGGGTGTGTGTGCCCACGTGTATGTGTCCATGAGTGTGTATGTGTGTGCATGCGTGCAACTGTGTGCGGGTGAGCATGTATGCGCGCGTGTGTGTGTGTGTACGTGTGTGTGTGTGTGTGTGTGTGTGTGCGTGCATGTATGTGTGTGTGTGTTTGTGTATGTGCGTGCACGTGTGTTTTAATGTGCATACAAGGCCTTTCTGGAGGACAAAAAAAAAAAAAGTAAAAGGAAAAAAAACGGAATGATGGGACTCCTTAAACAATGGAACATTCCGCAGCTTTAATTGGATAGAATCCGACAGGTCCTCTCGCAGGCCGGTCCCTCTGACGCCCGCGCGTTAATGCCGCCGCGGACGCTTACGGGGCCAGACGTTCCCGGGCAGCGCTCCGCGCGCCGGCCCGCCGGAGGTGTCACCCCAAACATCGAGCGCTCGCTCTCTCTCTCCCCGCTTTCTCCGAGAACGTGTCCCGGTGTGACAAATTACATTACCATATTCCGGCTCAATTACCCGCCGCGCGGACGCCGCTCTCTGACAGGGCGTCGGGCCGCGCTTAGCGTCTCAGCGGCGCCTGAGTTCTTTATTAGGGGAACTGCCCCCCCCCCCCGGCCCCCGCCGGTCGCGACGCTGTCCTGCCATTGGGGATGCGAACCCGGAACCTTCTGTGTTCGGCGAGGGGGCCCGTTCCACTCGGTTATGCCTGGTGTACCGCGTTCTAAGGCCTCCCCAAGCTGCTTGGCTTCGCTTGAGCTTATGAATACTGGTCTAACTCCAGAACGTGAGTCCCCATAACCTCCCCCCCCCTCCCCCATCACACACACACGCACACACACACACACACGCACAGAAAAGGAATATTTAGAAATTCTGTAAAACAAGTGTACCAATCCGTGCCCTGGGCTTGTACACTAGGCTGACTGACTACCATTCAGAGATTCCTAGCGTTTCCAAGATGTCTATACTGTTCATTAAAAATGTAATAAAAATTTACCTCCAGCTCTAGGCTTAAAATGTATTTTAAAAAACCAACAGAAGTCAAACATAGATTAATAAAAAAAAAAACTACTAAAATATGACACAGAGCACGTAGCATGGTACATTCTCATGCTGGTGTCGTTGCCCACCGCTCGTCTAGATTGCCGTGCCCTCATTTAAAACTGCAGAGGGGATAAGTGCTTTCTTATAAATAGTCCTAGACTCAAGATTGGTTACACAGGGATGCACCCCCTAGTGGCAGCAGTTTGCCGTGCATCGTATCTAAGAAAATATTGGCGGTAATTTTCTTGTCTGCCGAGCGGGTTTCTCTGCCACCCGTCCACTTGTGTGTGTGCGGGGGGGGGGGGGGGGGTCTGCGGCTGTGGGTTGCCAGGTGGTAGAGATGGGGGCGCGGGCGAGCGTGCGCTGAGTCGGGCACGTCGCCGTGGTTTCCGCCGGCTCCCCGTGGCAACGGTGGCAGCAGATGGGGGGAGGCAAGTGGGGTCAGTGCAAACGTGGCACCGGGGGGGGGGGGCTCGTTCCATGTGTCCCACCCCCCAGGGAGTCGCCCGGCTCCACGCTCAAGGGAAGGGGGGTTTCAGCAGAGGCGCTGTGGGTTGCCAGATCCAGCAGATGCCTCGTGTCTCCGGTCCGATGGGGCTTTTTATTGAAATGTGCCAGTTCCGCGAGCGCAGTGTCCCCTCCTCTTACCTCTCCACACATCTGCCTGTTTTTATTTTTATTTTTTTTATTTCCTCGCTCGCAGGTGCATTTCATTTTTATTTTTTTCATCTCTCTCTCCCTCACTCTCACTCTCTCCTTTCTCCTTTCTCCTTCATCTGGTTCCAGACTCCAGGCAGAGGAAGCTGATCTTCATTTATTAATTTGAGAGATGAGAGAGAGACAGGGGGGGAGCGAGGTGGGAGGGAGGGAGGAGAATGTGGCTAACATAAGACATTAAGTGTACTGGGGGGGGGCTGGGGGTGATTCAGTGCTATGACGGTGGAGAGTTGAGGAGTTGAGCTGCATGCTGGTGTCACAGTCAAGATGGGCTCATTGCACCTGGTTGGTGAAAGAAAAACAGAGAGCTCCTGATCTCCCATTGGACAGGCCATTAAAAATGACAAACCAATCAGGGGAAGGCCCCCCGCACCCAATGACAGAGTTGATGGGGTTTGTCCTGAGCTAAATGCAATGGTCAAAGGTCATTTATCGAACCACAGATCCACCACCCCCCGCCCCGCTTTGGTTGCCCCCCCCCCCCCCCCCCCGACCTTGAAAACGAGCCAGGCCTCTTCCAATCAAAGCTTTTTAGGGCTGCAGAGCTCTGACAGGAGGGGCTGCTGCGGGTTCACGTCCGGGATCAAACGCCTCTCAGAGGTAGCTGAGCTGTGTGCCACATTTGCCCTTGAGAATGGCAATTACCCATCACCCCCTTCTGTAAAGGCGGTTCCTTTACCGTGTGCCGGCTGTGGGGTTAGAAAATTAGTGTCGGCGTCATAAATAATTGTTACAGCTTTTCTGGTTTGAATTTATAATCACCATGCAAATAATATATATGTGTGCTCTGTGTGTGTGTGTACTGTGTGTGTGCACGCGCGTGTGTGTGTACTGTGTATGTGTGCCTGCGTGTGTGTGTGTGTGCGCGTGCATGTGTGTGTGTGTAAGCGTGTGTGTGTGTGTGTACTGTGTGTGTGCATGCTTGTGTGTGTGTGTGTACTGTGTGTGTGTGCTGTGTGCTCTGTGCGTGTGTGTGTGTGTGCGCGGGCGCGTGTGTGTGTGTGTGTGTGTGTGTGTGAGCGAACGGGAAATGTGCTAAATCAATTCAGCCCAGGACAGATATTTTACCTTGTTTAATTACTGTTATACCTCCCTTCAAACCCCCTCCCTATTCCCCGATCTGGCCTCCACTGCCCTGCACATGAATATGTGCATGAGAAATCACCCCAGTTCTAATAATCATAAAAGGAGACATGTTTTATTTAATATGGAGTGAAAAAAATCATTCCTTATGGAGGTGTGGATTTATGAGTAGAACTGTTGAATGGATGTAAATGCATACACACAGGCATGTGTGCACACACTCACACACACACAGGTACACACAGACACATGCCCTCACACACACACACAGACACATACACACACACAGGCACTCACACACACACAGGTACACACACACGCATGCACTCACACACACGCACACATGCATACACACACACACACACACACACACAGTTTAATGCCTCCCTTGCTCAGGACCACAACCAGATGAATTTAAAGCATTCCCTCTCTGAAGGTGAGAGCAGTAAATCAATAAGGGCAGCTTAGCCACACAGGCCGCGGCTACAGGAACCTATCTATTTATATACATGTATATCAGCGGACATGAATGAGTCTCACTGAGCTCCATATCAGCACAGGCACAGGGAAATCAAAGGGGTGCCACGCGCACAAAATTCCCCCCTTTCCGAAAATCCCCCCTTTCTGAAAATCCCCCCTTTCTGCTCATTGGTCTAATGCAGGCATGGATTGAGCTATCTAAAGAGTGTTGTGTCTGTGTGTGTGTGCGTGTGTGTGTTTGTGTGTGTGTGTGTATGTGTGTGTGTGTGTGTGTATGTGTGTGTGTGTGTGTGTGTGTGTGGTGGTGCTGTGTGTGTCTGTGTGTGTGTTGTGTGTGTGTGTGTGTGTGTGTTGTGTGTGGTGTGTGTGTGTTGTGGTGGTTGTGTGTGTGTGTGTGTGTGTGTGTGTTTGTAGTTGTGTGTGTGTTTATGTATGTGTGTCTGTGTGTGTTTGTGTGTGTGTGTGTGCAGGGGGTGTTAGTGCTGTTGGGAATACAATGCCGATTAGAGCTGGTGGTTTCTCTTGAGGGATCTGGGAGGAACCAGGGTCTGGCCTCTCTCCCTGTCCTCATTACTGCAGACAAGCAGCTCGCCAGCAAATCAATGGCAGCGCTTAAAGACTAATACAGGCCATGCCAGTTGATGGGTGTATGTGTATGTGTGTGTGTGTGTGTGTGTGTGTGTGTGTGTTCGTGTGTGTGTCTGTATGTGTGTGTGTGCGTATGTGTGAAAATGTGCGTGTGTGTGTGTATGTGTGAATGTGCATGCCTGAGAGCATATTTGTGTGTGTGCGTGTATGAATGTGTGTGTGAATGTATGTCCCTGAGTGCGTATTTTTTGTGTGGGTGTGTACTTGAATATATTGTACATATCTTTAGATCTGTGTGCTTGGTTGTTTGTATGCGTGTGTGTGTGTGTGTGTGTGTGTGTGTGTAACAGTATGGTTTCGGTGTACTGGAGTGGTGTGGACAGAAGGTGTCCTTGCTCTGTGTAACATTAGGTGAACCTGACCTGATGCACCTGTTATTTTAATGAAGAAAAAAAAAACAGTACAAGGAGTTCTGCATCTCCAGCTTGTAGCGCTAGGATAATTCTAATAGCAACAGCCAGTCTAAATATTGGCACGGTGTACTTACTGCTGCTAACAAGAACAACAGCACTAGCACCATCATTATCAGTACCACCTCTAACACCACTTGTTTTCTGTCTCTCCTCTTGAATATAATGATAAAAAATAATAAATTGTGCTTGTAAAGTTCTATCGCCAATGCGTCGAACAGCGCAGCGTATGCAAAAAGAAAGCAAAAACGTATTTGTTCAGTTAGAAAACAAAGATTAAAAAGCAAAAAATCTGTCTACAAAGTGCTGGGTCACCATTATGGCATTTATTTTTTGTTGCAAAAAAAAAACCAAACAAACAAATGAAAATAAAAGACGTTTGAAGTGAAGTTCTGAGCGTCCTCACCGTGAAAAAACAGCAGCAGTCTTTGGCTGGAAGGGCGTAATAGTCATGTTGTGTGCTGTACTGGTTTTGGTGTTGCTGATGTCAGTTCTTCTGACAGGCTATGTGAGAGGGAGGGGCATTGGGGCCTGAGCTGGGTGAAGGGGGTTGGGGGGGGGGGGTGGGGGTGGGGTTAGGGGGGTCGGTATCCGCGGGAGACAGACGGGGGGAAAATAAATAAAGCTGAGGATAACAGATCAATAAATATTTCAGCAGCTGCTCCCTGTGCACCGTACTCCTCCTCCAGCCAAAAAGAGAGAGGGAGCAAAATGAGAGGAGAGTGAGAGAGAGAAACGGAGGAGGGCGAGAGAGAGAGAGAGAGAGAGAGAGGGGGAGGGACAAAGAGAGAGTGGGTGAGAGAGCGAGAGGGAGAGAGAGAGGGAGAGAAATGAAGAGAGGAGAGAGAGGGGAGTGAGAGAGAGAGGAGGAAGGGTGGGACAGAGAGAGCGGGTGAGAGATAGAGATGGGAAATGGAGAGGGGTTGAGAAAGGAGGGACCGAGAGAGAGGGTGGGAGAGAAGGAGAGAAAGAGAGAAAGAGAGGGAGGGAGGGGGAAAGGGAGTGACAGAGAGAGTGGGTGAGAGGGGGGGGAGAAGGGAGGGACAGTGAGAGCGGGTGAGAGAGAGGGAGAGAGAGACGGGGGTGCGGGGGGTGGGAGGCATGCCACTCAAATGAGTTTTACAGTGGAGCGCGCTCAGATGGGACGAGAGAATAACAGAGGAAAGGGTTGATAAGGGTTCGAAAGAGAGAGGGGGAGGGAGGAGGGGTTTAGACAGACAGAGAGCGAGAGAGAACCATAGAGAGAGAGAGAGAGAGCAGGAGGGTCAGAGAGTGGGAGACAGAAAAAGATAGAGAGTGGGGGAGAGAGGATGGTGGAAATGAAAGAGGGCAGTGAGGGGAGAGATTGAGAGAGAGGGAGAGAGAGGGAGAGAGAATGAAAAATATAATTTCTTGCTGGGCATTGGAAACATAATATTATTTGTCATGCCTATAAACCTCAATTTCAATTTGATGAATTTGAGACAGAGAGAGTGAGAGAGGGGAGAGAGAGAGAGAGAGAGATGGAGAGAGGAAGAGATGTGAGAAAGCGAGAGAGGGGAGAGGGGGAGAAGGAGAGAGATTGTCTCATTCCATTTCGTTCATTTGCATGCTGGTGCAGGGTTAACAGAACAGAAGGTGTACAGACGTGTGTGTGTGTGTGTGTGTGTGTGTGTGCGTGTGTGTGTGCGCGGGTGACAGAGCAGAAGGTGTACAGACGTGTGTGTGTGTGTGTGTGAGTGTGTGTGTGCGCACGGGTGACGGAGCAGAAGGTGTACAGACGTGTGTGTCTGTGTGTGAGTGTGTGTGAGTGTGTGCGCGCGCGGGTGACGGAGCAGAAGGTGTACAGACGTGTGTGTGTGTGTGTGTGTGTGCGTGTGTGTGTGCGCGGGTGACAGAGCAGAAGGTGTACAGACGTGTGTGTGTGTGTGGTGGTGTGGTGTCGCGCGGGTGACGGAGCAGGAAGGCTTAACAGCGCAAGCCAGCCATTACGCGCCACATGTGCGCTCTTGGTTTATTTCAAACAGAAGGAGAGAATTATGGAGCGAGAAGGAGAGAGAGAGAGAGAGAGACTTTTAACATCCTTTAATAAACAATATCCCGTACACACACTACCTATGACACTTACAAATAAATAGCTAAATAACTAAACCCCCCATCCCAGCCCCCCCCACCCTCATGGCCAACACATACCTGCAAACAACCACCCCTTAATCCTCAAAACCAAGCAGGCATAAACCAGCATGTAGAGCGAGAGAGAGAGGAGAGAGAGAGAGAGAGGGAGGGAGGGAGGAGAGGAAAACAGGGGGAAGGGGGCGATAAGCAGGGGAATGGTAATGCAGAGAGAGGAATGAGAGGGGAAAATGATTGAAGGAGGGAGCGGAGAAATGGCGGTAAAGGGAAAGACAGATGGCGGATGAGAAGCCGGAGGGACGGAGTGGGAGAGCGAGAACGAGAGCGAGAGCGAGAGCGAGCGAGAGAGAGAGAGGGATTGATTTGCAGACAGATGATAAAATCAAATAATAGACTGCAGACTGATCCTGCCAATAACAAGGGGCCTTCTGGTAACGCTTCAGCGGGCGTGCGTGACATCATCGTTTCGGGGTCACTTCCCCCGCGGGAACGTCCCCGGCAACTGCCGTCGTCCTCGACGACGGCGCATTCCTCTCATTAACATACACGTCGGGGGGGGAAGGCGCCCCCCTCCCCCAGCAGGGAGCCGTACTCCCGCGACTGCCCTTAATACAGCAGCCGGTGCGCATCCGACACCCGCCCAATAAAAACCCAGCTCCTCCCCCCCCCCCCAGCTCTTTATTACAGAGTGAGCGACAGACGGTATCAACTGACTGTTCCGGGGGCCGAGGGGGTCGAGTATTTACGCCGGGATTCCTGGGTAACGAACGCGGCGCGTCAGTGTGATATTCCCGGTAATGAGCAGTCAGTTAAGTATGGGCTTCCTGTCAGAGCAGCGGGGGGCGGGGGGGGTTACCGTAGCGATATTTCCTCCGTCATGATGGATGTCATTGCGATTCGGGCGTAATAAGGCGCGATCATCAGGTGCGAAGTTTAGCCGCGCGCGGTAATTCGCGCGGGGATGCGGCAGGACGAGTCAGACTTTGCGGGCCGATCCCGTAGCCCACTGATGCTGTCATTGCGTGTGTCGGGCGGTATAGGTGAAGTTGTGGGGATATCAAGGTGGAGGTAAAGGTGATAGCAAAGGTGAATGTCATTTTAAAGGTGGAGGTGATATCAAAGGTGAAGGACATTTCAAAGGTGGAGGTGATATCAAAGGTGAAGGTAAAGGTGATATCAAAGGTGAAGGTCATTTCAAAGGTGGAGGTGATATCAAAGGTGAAGGTAAAGGTGATATCAAAGGTGAAGGACATTTAAAAGGTGGAGGTGATATCAAAGGTGAAGTTAAAGGTGATATCAAAGGTGAAGGTCATTTCAAAGGTGGAGGTGATATCAAAGGTGAAGGTCATTTCAAAGGTGGAGGTGATATCAAAGGTGAAGGTAAAGGTGATATCAAAGGTGGAGGTGATATCGAAGGTGAAGGTGATATCAAAGGTGAAGGTCATTTCAAAGATGATATCAAACAAGCTAATATTGATATCGATTAATTCCGTTAATTTACAGCACTGCATTTACGGAACTCGTGGATACCGCAAAAACCCACGGGCACAGCGGAATCTTTCAGCGTGCTGTGGCACGCCTTGCAGACATCGACCGCGGGAAACCAAAAAAAAAAAAGTAATAGGGGAAAATACCACTGCGGTTTTACTGCAGACCTACATCAATACTGTGATGAAATCTGTCGCCATTGGTTGAAACACCACTGCTGCTAATTGAGGCTTTTCAGAGCAAGCGCCTCTGATTAGCATTTTAGCTGAGTGCTGTAGCTTTTCAGAAAAAAGTTTTTAAGGACGATCTCCACATTTTGCACAAAAAGACTGAAATTGTACCAGTGATGATATAACTCCATCCTCTCTCACCTCTTCAGCTGAATCTTCTCTTTTGGATAGCTGGTTCAGGGTGTGTAGTGGCAGCATGCACACTTTTATTGAAATGGTTCAAATGTTCTCAGCTCTGTGTGTGTGTATGTGTGTGTGTGTAAATGTGCTTGTGTGTTGGTGTGTTTGTTTCAGTAGCAACGCTCTGATTGCTTTTGTGTGCTGTAGCTGTTCAAGAAAGTTTTGTGGAGATGTCACATTTTGTGTTCAAAGTACTGAGTTGTAGTGTGAGTTAATGCCTGTTATGTTGTGTCTTTTTTGGATGCTGGTTGGGTGTGTGTGGGCTGCAACTTTTTTGTGGTTAAATGTTCTCAGCTCTGTGTGTGTGTATGTGTGTGTGTGTAAATGTGCTTGTGTGTTGGGGGTGCGTTGCTCTCTGTCAGTAAATCCCAGGCCGGGTGAGGGTGAGGGTGAGGGTGAGGGTTAGGGTTGGGTTAGGGTTAGGGTGAGGGTGAGGGTTAGGGTTAGGGTTAGGGTGAGGGTGAGGGTGAGGGTGAGGGTGAGGGTGAGGGTGAGGGTGAGGGTGAGGGTGAGGGTGAGGGTGAGGGTTAGGGTGAGGGTGAGGGTTAGGGTGAGGGTGAGGGTTAGGGTGAGGGTGAGGGTTAGGGTTAGGGTTAGGGTTGGGCTGTTTGGCTTTAGTCGGGTTGCACAGCGATGCGTCAGCGGCAAGTGCCGATTCCCCGAAGGACGGCTGAAGAAAGGGTCCCTGTTTTGGCACCCGGGGGGGGAGAAGCCTCCAGCTGAACATGTTGGTGGCGGGCCAGTTTGTTTCCGCTCTTTGAGCGAATACGCGCGGAGCTGGATATTGCTTTCTCAACCCCTCTGAACTCCATTTCTTTCTGCGCTCTCCGCTCGTCCGCTCCTCTGACGTCCGCGCTTATCTCCGATCGGACGTACGTAGCGTTAGCGCCGCAAACATTAATTGTTTCCTGGCGCTCTGGCTTGCCGCATAGACTCTTTATGAGACGGAGTGTAGCACAGTGGGTAAGGAACTGGGCTTGTAACCGAAAGGTCGCAGGTTCGATTCCCGGGTAAGGACACTGCCGTTGTACCCTTGAGCAAGGTACTTAACCTGCATTGCTTCAGTATATATCCAGCTGTATAAATGGATACAATGTAAAATGCTATGTAAAAAGTTGTGTAAGTCGCTCTGGATAAGAGCGTCTGCTAAATGCCTGTAATGTAATGTAATGTAATGAGAAGACAGAATGATAGAAAGAGAGAGAGAGAGAGTGAGAGAGAGTTTAGAGATAGAGAGAGTTTAAGACTTCTTTAATACACAAAATGCAGACATAGATAAAATAAGAGTAACATACTGTATTTACATATTACAAGCAAAAAAAAAAAGTATCCGCGCAATGACACTCAGGTAAAGGAAATAAAATAGGGTAAAACTGAAATATTAAATAGACTCACAAGGCGGTGGGAGAAACGAAAGGAAATTGAAATTGAGAGAGAGAAAGAAAGAGAAAGAGAGAAAGATTTAAACTTGTCATTACACCAGCTAACATACACAAATACCAAGCACACACGCACACACACAAAGTTGTATTCTATTCATATGTTTATTGTTTGTTGTACCTATGCTTTGGCAATATATGTGCATATATGTAAGCTCAGTTGAATTAGAATTTGGGAGAGAGGGAGAGAGGGAGAGAGTGAGAGTGAGAGAGAGAGAGAGAGAGAAAGCACAATGAAATAATGTAAAGTCAGAGAAGGAAGGAGAGGTACGGAAGAGGGGAACGTGAGTGGGCGGGCTAGGCTAGCGCCGCGCTAGCAGGAAACGGGCGGGACGCGTGGGCTCCCTGGACGTGGCTCCGGCTCGGTTTCGCGAGGGCAAAAGTGTCGCAAGCCGGGGGGAAAAAGAAAACAGTTTCCAAAAAGGGAGAAGTCTCTATTCCCTGCGTCTCCGCCTCTTTCGCTGTTTTTGGAGGACTCGACGCGGCTCCTTTCTGGGGTGCAGATGTTTACAGTCGAGCTGATAAAGACGGGCCCCCGCTAATTGGCAACTTGAGGGAGAGAAAGAAGAAGAAGAAGAAAAAAAAAGAACTTGGAAGCAAACAGATTTCCTGCGACAAAAGCATTTAGTACAAATGAGGAAAAATACAATTTTTATTTAATTTATTTTGACAGTGACAAGGGAGCCAGGGCATTTTAAAACAATTATTTTAAGATAGATTGGCTCCGTTTTTGGTTATTTTTTTTTTTTACCCCCACAAAATTATTAATTTCCGGCACTAGACTGGGCTAAATCCTTGCCAGCACACGCACACACACACACACACACACACACACACACACACACAGGCGCAGACACGAAACAAAATGGCTTCTAGCAACAGCAGACTGGATGTCAAGTAGTGTTCGGAGCGATTAGATTGCACCTTCGCCTGGCCGGTTCTGGGTGGGATTGGAAGATAAACACGGGTGCCTTCCAGGCTAATGGATGTGAGATGATTGACATGCAGTGATTCTCCCAGGGTTCCCATTGACTGCGAGGTAGGAGCGAGACGGGGGGGTGGGGGGGGAGTGTGTGGGCGGGGTTGGAGGCGGGCTGGGGGGAGCGTGAGGGAGGGGAGTGAACTTGGCTTTCGCAAGGTCTTTGATGTGTTGAATTGGGAAATGGCAGGGTGTAGTAGTGCGTTTCGTAGTTGATTCGGGAGACGGGGGGGGGGGGGGTGCGTTGGGCCTGCCCTCGTCGAGGCTTCTGCGGCTAACGGCTAACGGCCCGGAGACCGAAGACCAGGAAGGAGTGTTCTGCACACGCTCAGAACCTCCATCTTACTCTTAGCCAAAGGGCAAAAAAAATGGCCGTGGGCTACGGAATCCCACGAGCGTTTTCCTGCAGTCTGCTTGGTAGTTTGCGCTGTCTGGATCGTACACTCTAAATAGGTGTATAGAAAAAACTTTTAAAAACCAGGGCACAGAACATCGCAGAGGTTTTCGTTTTATAGCTCTGTGTGTGTGTGGATCAGATTGTTAATCATGATTTATATACACTTAATAAGGCATTAATAACGACTGTAATAATGACTTTCTGAACATGCATTACTGATGTTTTTTTCCCCAATTTCAGTAAATGTTAATTCATATGATACTAAAGATGTTTTCAGAGTAAGATATGACTGCACAAGGTTAGCACGGGTGGATTTTTTTTGCAGTCCTATGTTAAACATGAGCTCATTGCAGGGTATTTTCCATCCTGGAAGCAGCTGTTATATGTACTTCAGTCTCCGTGCATATTTGTAACCTTTAGAATTTCTCAATCTGGAAACCGTTCCATTCATTAATGTATTATTTACATATTTGCATTATCTGACCAAACTTGGCATTTAAGCATTCTTAATTAACACGCTTAGTAACATTTATTCACTGTTGACTGTTAACCAACAATGCATTTGAATGACGTGTGTGAACGTGTAATAAATTATGTATAATGCAGTCATTCATAATTTATCATGCATTTATATCTGCACTGTGTTGAAAAGTGACACTGTTGGTTGGACTGGGGAAACAGAGGAACACATTCAGGAGAAAGAGAGAGAGGGAGAGAGAGAGAGGCCGAGCGAGAGCGAGAGCGAGAGAGAGAGCCTGCCGCCTGTTTCACCACAGTGAGAAAAAATAGCTTAGAGCCTTCATTAAGCTTGTATAATGCCTGCATTGCCTCGGCACAACATCTTTATAAATCATTCATAAGCCTTTTTTCACGACTTTGGGTCAGGGGAGTGACCTTATGTCAGAATACATCATGTTTTACTACACGTTAGAGAACAGCTACTGTACTGAGCAACGCACACAGGCAGACTCCACAGAGTGTTGCATTTGCTTACACAAGCTATTTAAAGGTGCTATGACATATTAATTAAGAGGTTATAGCCTACATGCTTAATTAGCATGCGATCCTTGTGTAAAGGATGACCGCGATATCAAAATGTATTAAAATTTTTAAAATGTATTAGTGTTGATTTGTATAAATTGTAAACAACCATAAACAATATTTTGAGACTATAGAGTATTTTAAAGGCGCACCTGGTGCCAGGTGAAAAGTTGCTTGTCTTTGCTCAGTGGGAATGCTTGGTCACCAGGTTTCAGTGTTTCTTGTTTCGATGTTATGCTGCACTGCCGAATTTCAGTTCTGTATTAGTTTAGTGACTGTTTTATATTCCTGCGCTGAACGTCGATCTCGTATATTTCACCTGGGAATTGGCAGTAATATGGTACGCTATTGAGAGCTAGTTTGGTGGCTATTTAGTTTTATATCCCCTTATCGAATGCCAATTTTATATTACATCTGCGAGCGTCAGTGATATGTTTTGCCTGTGGGCACTAATGTGGAGTTACAGTAGCGAGTAACAGGGTTATGAGTGGTGGTTTTTATGTTTCCATATTTAGTGTTAGTGCGCCACTGTATTAGTGCACCGGAGTGATATTGCTGTAGTGAAATATTAGTATGGCGTCGCAATAGTGCACGTTAGTGTAATACTTCCATAGTGAATGTCAGTATTGTGTCACTCTCATTATTGTGTGTCATTCTGTCTTGCATTCTAATTGTGAGTGCTGTTTGATTGAGTGTACAGTGTCATTTGGTGCAGGAGCGAGTGTTCGTTTTGTAGTCTACAGGTGAGAGTCAGCAAATTAGGCTTATTGTTAATTGTTAGGTTATTGTTAAAGTATGCCGGTGTTGTGCGTCAGTGTTGAAAGTACTGTGTCGCATTACGGTAGTGTTGCTGTTCTATTGTAGGAGCGAGCGTTCGTGTTAGTGCTGTGTCATATCCCATCAGTCCTTGGTACACTCTCAGCAAAAAAAAAAAAAAAAAAAAAAGCCATCTTTGGCTTGTCGCCATGGGTGGACCCTTTTTCAGTTCTTTATGAAAACCATCTACGGTAGGTGTGCGAAAACGTGTGAAAAGGATTCTCCCAGCTTGAAACATTTTGCCCAACAAAGAACCCTCGAAGTAGATAAGGTTCCACAATGGAGTGTAAGAGGAGCCTTGTGGAACCCTTTTCTTCCGAGCGCGCCCTGTTGTGTTCTCAGGGCTGGAGACGCAGCGCTGAATCTCGCCAGTAAGCTAGGAAACGTTAGCGGTTTTTAGGGTGCCTTTTTCCGACACGCTGTGCGGAGCTGCTTGGGGATGGGGATTGGGGGGGGGGGGGCGGCGAGGTGAGGGGGGGCTCTTATGATAAGGTATGCAGGCGCATGTCCGAGGCAGCCGCGCTCCAGATCGCTCGAGGGCACGCGTGTCATCGGAGGCCGGCGGGCCCGACCTCGTTTTGTTTTCTCTCTCTCTTTCTCTCTCCTGGTGTTCAGGCGTGTCGCTTTGCAAGTCTGCTAGCCTAGCCTCTCAGGCTAAGTCTCGTCGTCATTTTTTGCAAACGGCCCACACACGCAGGCTTTTCGTTTAGCTCACGTTTTTCCTCGTCCTGCTATCTGCTGTCCACTGTTACTGTTATGAACATCTCCCTTTCCTTTGGTCTACCTTGATATATTTCTATTAGTAGGACTGAGTGTAGCACAGTGGGTAAGGAACTGGGCTTGTAACCGAAAGGTCTCAGGTTCGATTCCCGGGTAAGGACACTGCCGTTGTACCCTTGAGCAAGGTACTTAACCTGCATTGCTTCAGTATATATCCAGCTGTATAAATGGATACAATGTAAAATGCTATGTAAAAGTTGTGTAAGTCGCTCTGGATAAGAGCGTATGCTAAATGCCTATAATGTAATAATGTAATAGTAGTGTTTTTTTCCATTTGGTTATTTGGGTTATTTTTTTGCTGTAATACGGCAATGTAGAGGCCAAAAAAACCCCCAAAAAACAAGCGCACTGCACTCCCCTTTACTTCCTTACATCCCATTCTGTTGTCATGGTGCTCACAGTTCAGGTCCCACGGCGGGGTGGCGCTTTCTGCCAAAATCTGAGGCGGAGGATGAGTAGCACCGCCCGGGGGCTGCCCGCTAGCGCTGAGGGGGCAGAGGTGCGCTTCCTGGGAGCGGAGCCTCCCCCCCCCCCCCCCCGGGCTGGCAGGGGGCGCACGGAGGCCCTCAGCTAGCGCGCTAGCTAGCCAAAACAAAGACGAACGGCACACGCGCGTGACGTCGCGTCTGGCAGTATTTTGAGAAAGCGATCGATGCGCCGCTATATAAAACGCGTCCCAGGGGGAGCGTCTTTGGGGGGGGTTTTTTTTTTTTTCCCCCGTCTTCTTTTTCTCTCGGTGAGTTATAAATACAAAGGCTTCAGAGGCTTCATTGATTGTCTGAAAACTGCCCGGGTCCCAGTGTGCGTGTAGTATTCCATTACAGAGTTTATATTCTGCCCTCCGCTCTGGCGGTACAGATTTCGGGCGGGCGTCGGCTTTACATACCGGCCGTGAACGACGGCGTTCCGCTACATTTCACCTGTTCGGGTCAGCGCTGCATTTCAGCAGCCAGAGTCAGGATTTCATTCCACAAGTGACTCTGAATGGTACGCCACTGTTGTCTGCCAGTGTTTTGTTCCTATAGCGACTGTCAGTGTTCTATTCTCACAGTGAGTGTCAAGGTTCTATTCCTATAGTGAGTGTCAGTGTTCTATTCCTATAGTGAGTGTCAGTTTTCTAGTCCCACAGTGTCAGTGTTCTATTCCCACAGTGTCAGTGTTCTATTCCCACTGTGACTGTCAGTGTTCTATTCCCACAGTGAGTGCCAGTGTTCTATTCCTATAGTGAGCGTCAGTGTTCTATTCTCACAGTGAGTGTCAAGGTTCTATTCCTATAGTGAGCGTCAGTGTTCTGTTTCTATAGCGAGTGTCAGCATTCTATTCCTATAGTGAGTGTCAGTTTTCTATTCCCACAGTGAGTGTCAGTGTTCTATTCCCACAGTGAGTGTCAGTGTTCTATTCCCACAGTGAGTGTCAGTGTTCTATTCCCACAGTGAGTGTCAGTGTTCTATTCCCACAGTGAGTGTCAGTGTTCTATTCCCACAGTGAGTGTCAGTGTTCTATTCCCACAGTGAGTGTCAGTGTTCTATTCCCACAGTGAGTGTCAGTGTTCTATTCCCACAGTGAGTGCCAGTGCTCTATTCCTATAGTGAGTGTCAGTGTTCTATTCCCACAGTGAGTGTCAGTGTTCTATTCCCACAGTGACTGTCAGTGTTCTATTCCCACAGTGAGTGTCAGTGTTCTATTCCCACAGTGAGTGTCAGTGTTCTATTCCCACTGTGACTGTCAGTGTTCTGTTCCCACAGTGAGTGTCAGTGTTCTATTCCCACAGTGAGTGTCAGTGCTCTATTCCCACAGTGAGTGCCAGTTTTCTATTCCCACAGTGAGTGTCAGTGCTCTATTCCCACAGTGAGTGTCAGTGCTCTATTCCCACAGTGAGTGCCAGTGTTCTATTCCCACAGTGAGTGTCAGTGCTCTATTCCCACAGTGAGTGCCAGTTTTCTATTCCCACAGTGAGTGTCAGTGCTCTATTCCCACAGTGAGTGTCAGTGCTCTATTCCCACAGTGAGTGCCAGTTTTCTATTCCCACAGTGAGTGTCAGTGTTCTATTCCCACAGTGAGTGTCAGTGTTCTATTCCCACAGTGAGTGTCAGTGTTCTATTCCCACAGTGAGTGTCAGTGTTCTATTCCTATAGTGAGTGTCAGTGTTCTATTCCTATAGTGAGTGTCAGTGCTCTATTCCTATAGTGAGTGTCAGTGTTTCTGTTCTCTTATATTTGGTTTTGACACCAGTTGGCTCGGGTTTGATATTCCTCTGGTGTGCAATGTTCCCATCGTGCGTGTGGGCGTGCAGTGCCTCGGGCCACTCTGTCAGCCCCCCCCACCCTCACCACACCCAACCCCCCCCCCCGCCCCGGCGCGCGGCACGCACCCCGTTCGCGCTGGAATTGGAGCCATCTGTTACCCGGTCCCGGGCCGAGCCGCGGCCCTCTGGGGGCCGCTGATAAACGGCAGGGATGGTTTTTTTTTTTCTGCAGCCGCAGCCGTGAGCGCAGCTCCCAGCCCGGCCCGGCAACGAGGGCCGTGACCGCACAACCACACCGCACAACCGCCACCGTCTGCCTGCCGCGCACCCTTCACGCTCGGGGTTAATGCAAACCACATGAATATTAATAACGGCTTTATTACCAGGGCCACTGTCTCCACCTTAGGATGGGGGGGGAAGGGGGATGGGGGGGGCAGAGGTTGCCAGAAGCAAATGAAATGGATGAAATGGGCCACGTAAGTGCCAGCTTGACCTCTCGACCCCCCGGATTATGCCGGAAGCTGAGGGGGGGGGGGGGGCGAAACCGCGAGTTGCCTGGTAGAACCGCCAACCGCGACGAAAACCGCGAGCTCAGCTCCTGCCGCTCCCCCAGGGGGGCTGAAATTAAATCAGAGCTCCTGAGCCGATGGGTAATCAGCGGTGATGCGGCGGGGTCCAATCGGAGCGCCCCGTTTGCCGAGTGTCAGCTCCCGGAGCCCCTGGGAGCTTCGAGAAAGCAGAGACTTCCCAGCATGCTCCAGGGCTCGAGGGCGTGTCACCAAAAGGCCGGGACAAATTTAGTGTTCGAAATGGGTCTTGTTTTTTTTTTCTCTCCCCATTTGGACTGTGGTAAGGTCCTCCGTTGAAGTTGAGAGGGAGTGGATAGCGCCCCCCCCCCGCTCCCTTATTTGTAACGGGAAACCCCATTAATCCAAAAAGCGAAGGTACTCATCGGGGGGGGGGCGGGAGCTCCATCTCTTCTGCACATGGAAGAGCACAGTGAGTTCACCCGAAATCAGAGAATGCAACTATCCAGACTTGTCCCGGACCCATCCGGACACCCTAGACCCCCCCTGGGAGCACCTCCCCCCCCCCCCCCCCCCCGCCCCAGCTCTCGGCCGGCCAATCAAACCGACAGCAGCTGCTTAAAAATTCATGCGTGTGGATTTTAGCTCATTAAAGAATGATCGCGAGGGATTTTTTTTTTTTTTTAATGAAATCAAATATTCATGAATATGGATTTTTTTTTTGTCTGCGTTTTTTTTCTTCTTCTTCTCTCTCTTTTCATTTCGCCGGGTGTGTTTTTCGTCTGTGTTTATCCTTCACCGTTCCGAGGAATCCTCTGCTGATTGTTTTCCCATAATGCATCAGTGAAATCAGTAATGGCATTAATCAGTAATCATCAGAGCAACTGTCAGCGGGGAAGTTTATCAGTAATCATTAGCGCAAATGTCATTGCTGAAATTGATCAGTAATTATCAGTGGAACTGTCATCAGTGGAGTTTACCACTAATCAACAGTAAATCTGTCAGGAATGAAGATTAACAGTCTATCAGTGAAATTGCCTCAGCCGAAGTTTATCTGCAATGTGAGGCTGTCATTGGTGATATTGACCAGTCATGATCAGCGGAACTGTCAGTGGTAAACAGGTTTCACAGGTAATTTTTCAGCGAAGCTGTCACAGAGCGTTCTTTGTAACAGTTTCACCTCATAGCATTCTTTAAAATGACATCCAATAGCATTCTCTATCACATTTACACCCTATGGCATTATTTAGCACAGTTACATCCTATAGCCTGGTGTTCTTTATCCCAATTATACCCTGTAGTGTTCTTCAAAATGTCATCCTATGGTGTTCTTTATCACAATTACACCATGTTGTTTATCACAGTCTTACGTTTTAGTGTTCTTTATCACAATCGCATCCTTCCTTGGAGTCAGAGAGGTAACCCCCACCCCCCCCCCTCGCCTCTCTTTTCTGGTCTCTGATTATTTTTTATTGCTGTCGTTTTTTTATTCTTTGCCCCCCAGTGACCTCCCCCCAACCCCCGTATCTGTCTGGTCATCTACGTGTGTCAGGAGAAGAGGTCCCTCATCCATCTACCTGGACTCTCTCTATCTCTCTCTCTCTCTCTCTCTCTCTCCCTCTCTCTTTCTCCCTCTGATTCCCTCTCTCTCTCTCTCTCCCTCCCTCCCCTTCCTGCTCTCGGTGTTGTACGTGTGTAAATTACGTTTGTGGTGGGAGGGGGTGGGGTGGAGGGGGGGGGCGGGTGGGGTGTGGCTGGTGACTGCACTGCAGGTCCTTGCTTGGACTGAAGAGAGAGTGTAAAAGACAGAGAGAGGGAGGGAGAGAGAGGGAATCAGAGGGAGAAAGAGAGAGGGAGAGGGAGAAAGAGAGAGGAACACAGCAGGCAGAGAGATAGAGAGAGAGAGAGAGAGAGAGACAGCTGGGAGAGATGAAGGGGTAGAAAGGTCAGGCCAGGATAGCCACCCTCACAGACGCGACGTGAGTGAGGGAGAAGACAGAATTTCGGGGGGGGGGAAGTGTTATGTCTGTGGCACTCCAAAGCCTGATTTACCAGAATGAATATGAATAGTCATTAGCCTAACGAAGGAGAGAGGTAACAGGAGCCCTATTAACAAGTGCATCCTAATTGGCTCAGAGCACAATATGGATAAACAGTAGTGAACTTTTGACACGGCTGGCAGGTTCGGCGGGGGAGGGGGGGGCGGGGGGGGGGGAGAGGGGGTGTTCAGCGGGGAGGGGCAGCCTGGAAACAAACAGGCAGTAGCCCCCCCCACACCCCCACACACCCCAACCCCACCCCCCGAGCAAGGCATGAGAAGATTTGATACAAACAGCTGAATAAATCAGCGCTTTAATCAGAAGATCTGTTCCTTGTTTTTCTTTTTCTCGCTCTCTCTCCCTCTCTCGCTCTCCCTCAGTCTCTCGCACTCTCTCTCCCTCGCTTTCTCGTCTTTCTCTTTTTTCCCTCCCCAATTTTCCTGGGCTGTAAAAAAAAAAACGTGAAAAAAGAGAAATTGAATTAAAAAATGCTTTTGATATCTCCCGGGTGCTGATAAATAAAATTGTCAGAATCTGTCAACGGCTCTGTGAGTCAGCTCTCCCACCTCTCCTTCCCTCGCTCCCTCCTCTCCTCCACTCCTCCCCTCCCTCGCTCACTCCTTCTCTTCAGTCCAGATTGGAATCTTGAAACCCATTTGCTTTCTCTTCTCTCCCCACCCGGAGAACTGTCAGGTAGTCTGCACACGTCCCCACCACCTTGTACCCTGTCACACCTCCCTCCTCTCTCTCCCTCCCTCCTCTGTCTCTCTCCCTCTCTCTCACCCCCCTACTCTCCCTCCCTCCCTCCTCTCTCTCCTTCTCTCTCTCTCACCTCCCTCCTCTCTCTCCCTCTCTCTCACCCCCTTCCTTCTCCCTCCTTTCTCTCTCTCTTATCCCCTCTCCCCCTCTCTCCCTCCCTCCCTCCCTCCCTCCCTGCCCTCTTTCTCTCTACCTCTCCCGGTACATAAATTACACATAATGAACAGAATCCACCAAAAAAAAAAAGGTAGTACTATTGACATCCTTATATACAGCTCCCCCAAGCGAATAAGACTGCAGCAGTCACATGCACATGGTCAGTTCCCCATCCCTGAGCAATGGAAACTGCTCCGTCTTACTCACCAGACACTCTGGATACTGTGGTGTGGGGCACACTGCTCATTGTAGCCACTGTGCGTGGCTGCTAGTTCACCTGGGAGATTCCCACGCTACCTGTGGGCTGCTGTAAAGGACGGTGGGTGTGTGATGTTGTGTAGTTGGGTACAGGTGCGGTGCAGGTGTGTGTTGGCGATAACTGTGTTGTTTTGTATGTGTTTTTTTTTGTGTAGATTTGCTTGCGAGTTATTTTGGGGGACATGGTTTATTAACCCTTTAAGGCTGACAGTAAGGTTAGAACGTTCTTAACTGACCATTCTAATGCTGATGCAACAATCACTGTTGTTACTATACGTGAAGTAACAGAGAAATTTGACAAGAATTATTTTTTTTTAAATCTACGCTTCACAGGATTAAAGGATGTCGAATGTCTTGTTCCCTTTATCTTTCACCCCTCTCTCTCCCTACCATCTCTCGCTTTGCCTCCCTCCTCATTCTCTCCATCCCTGTCTCTCTCTCTCTCTCTCTCTCTCTCTCCCTCCCTCCCTCTCTCGCTCTCTTTATCCCCCTGATGTCTCTGTCCACAGCCTTGGATGATCATCTGCCAAATGTACCTGTCAGAATCTGCCCACAATACCTGTCATACTGCCCAAAGTCTATAGCCCACTCTTCCTCTCTCCTATCCCTCTTCTCGTCTCTCACATTTTCTCGTCCTTCTCAACACTCTCTGTCACTCTCACCTCCCCCCCTCTCTCCTGCTGTCTGTCCCTTTCTTTCTCTCCCTCCCTCTCCTGTCCTGTCTCTCCCCCCCCCACCCACTCTCTCGTTCTCTCTCTCTCTTTTTCTAGTTAACAAGAGAGTCGGCTGTCTCCAAACAGGAAGTGCAGCGCCATTCCTTCCTCCTGCCAAAAATGAGCTTTGGGTCGCGGTGCCCGGGCGGGGGGAGGGGGGTGGGGGGTGAGGGCGCGGGGCATTGACTACCTGTCATTTCACACCAGCAGTTTGCGCAAATGAGAAATTACAGCCGTTTGGCTACAGGCCCCAGAGCGGCTACTTCGGGCCATTCGCTGTTCTTTAAGGGGGGGGGGCTTTGTGTGGGGGGGGAGGCTGGCACAGTTTGTGTCGAAGGGGTGGAAGGGTTTGGAGGAGGGTGGGGGGGGGCTCAGTTTGTATCGAAGGGGTGGAAGGGTTTGGAGGAGGGGGGGGGTTCAGTTTGACGAAGGGTGGAAGGGTTTGAGGGGGCGAGGGGGGGTGGACGACGACATTGGTCTGTGAAAATACACCAAGATGTATCTACTTTAAAAAATACACTTAACCTCCCAAATTTTGAAGTAGCTATAAAGTGCGATCAGAATGGCTGAGATGATGGTGGACCACACATTCATACCATGCAAAAAAAAAAAACAGAGGTGAGCAGACATATTATAAATGAAATACTAATATGCAAATACATATTTCAGACAGTTTGTGCAGTTGCAGGGACGAGAGGGTCTGCAGTCGGAAGTTAATTTTCTGGTTTAAAGGTACGAAATGTAAAAAAAGAGGTGAGCAGACGTATTATAAATGAAATACTAATACGCAAATGCACATTTCAGACATTGGTTCGCAGATCGACGGTTTGGGCGCTGTATGGAAGGGCGGGCCGGCTGATAGAAGTTCATTTTCTGGTCTAAAGGTGCAATCATGCCTGGCTCGGAGGCCGCAGGTGGATTCAGTCTTGGGGGGGGGGGGTGCAAGGCCGGGGGAGGGAGCAAGGGGGGGGGGGGTGGCACCTGTACAAAGCTAAGAGCCTCAAACCCCATCCAGCAAGATTTATCGAGCTTCTCCTCCACATCACTGGAGTTTGTGGGAGGCGTGCCATTCTGACAAATGGAGCGGGTGTTTTGGGGGTTATTTCTGGGGGTTTTTTTTTTAAGGAGCCTTAGGGGAACAAACACTCGAATAACCTTCCTGATACAAGGACTGCCGGAGTAACAGGTGACCCGCTTTAATTCGTCTTAAAAAGGCGCACGCGCGCGCGTTCACCCGCGATGGTCTGATTTAGGGCCTGAAGGAGGAGGGTTAGCGGGAAAATGGCGGTTTTGGAGACCGGCCTCGGGCGGGGCAGTGCTGGGGCACAGATTTCGTCTTTGACTGCCTCCACCTCCCTCCTCCTCCTTCCACCTCCTTCCACCTTCCTCCACCTCCCCACTGTCTCAGACCAAATACTTTTTACCCATCTGCAGACAATAATACAAACAACCACAAATATAGCACTCCTAATAATACTAGTAATCGGCGGCACGGTGGTGCAGTGGGCACAGCAAGAAGCTCCTGGGTCCTAATCCGGCCTGGGGGGCCTTTCTGTGTTGGAGTTTGCATGTCCCCCCCCCCCCCCCGTGTCCGTGTGGGTTTCCTCCGAGCACTCCGGTTTCCTCCCACAGTCCAAAGGTTAATTGGTCATTCTAAATTGCCCATAGGTATGAGTGTGTGAGTGCATGGCGTGTACACGCTGCGATAGATTGGCAGCCTGTCCAGGGTGTATTCCTTCCTCTCGCCCAATGCATGCTGGGATAGGCTCCAGCACCCCCAAGCGACCCTGCTCAGGATAAGCGGGTATAGATAATGGATGGATGGATAATAATAATAAATAATAATAATAATAATAATAGTAATCTTTATATAGCACCTTTCAAAACAAATCTACAAAGTGCTTCACATTTCACAGCGTGAGGAGAAGGAAACCAAGATTAAGAAATAATAATAGAGCTAATAAAAGCGGGATTGTAAAAGATATTCACTTAATCGAAATTACAGTTCATCATAGTCTTTGTTCGCACAACAGAGACGGGAAAAGATTAAGGTAAAACAGAGGAAACGATAAAAGGTGATGACTAAAAATGTCAGATGCTCAATATAATTCTCCCCAGGAATTTAGTAAAAGCAAGCATAGAAAATGTGTTTTAAAAGAGATTAAAAAGAGGAATATGAGCTAGCCATGAGCTACTGATCGGGAAGAACGCTGCAGCAGTTTAACACTAAGAGTGTTTGCACGTTGACATTCAGGCTCACTTTGCTCTTGCAGGCTCTCTCAGATGTCGATGATCTCCATGATATGCTGGTGTGAGATGGTTGATGGGAATTGTAGTGCAATGTCAAACCTGCTGGTTTTGCTGAGCATGACTGATTTTTTGTTTGTGTGATTTGTCTTATGGAAAAATGAATCTAGCGTGTCTTACCGATCGTTGGGCATTCTGTGTACAATATCACACCTGAGCGCTCCGGTGGGTTCAATGCCTTTGGTCCCAGAGACAGCGCCCCCCCCCCCCCCCACCCACCCAAATCATGCCCCTCCAGTTCATTTTGGGCTCCAGAACTTTGTGATTCATAACGGCACTGCCAGGGCACCATATTGCGGTCACTCTCACCGTGACTGACACCCTTTAATTGAAGTCTACCTGAGGGGCGTAAGAGAGTTTTGTGGCGGGGGGGGGGGGGTCGGGGGGGTGAGGGTGGAGTGCAACCAGATGGTGGTATTAAAACCTAGTGAAGTGTGCGTGTATGTGTGTGTGTGTGTGTGTGGTGTGTGTGTGAGCGTTTGCGTGTGTGTGTGTGTGTGTGTGGTGTGTTTGTGTGTGTATGAGTATCTGTTTGTGTGTGTGTGTGTGTGTGTTGTTAGTGTGTGTGTGTGTGTGTGTGTTGTGTGTGTGTTGTGTGTGTGTGGTGTGATGTGTATGTATGCATGTGTGTGTGTGTGGTGTGGTGGTGTGTGGTGTGTGTGTGTGTGTGTGTGTGATGTGTATGTATGCATGTGTGTGGTGTGTGTGGTGTGTGTGTGTATGTGTGTGTGGTGTGTGTGTGTGTGTGTGAGTGTCTGTGTGTGTGTGTGTGTGTGTGTGTGTGTGCATGTGTGTGTGTGTGTGCATGTACTTGTGTATCTTCACACCCGTATCCACACATAATTCTCCTTCAGTAGCACAGCCTGCCTGTGCAGCACCGCTCACTTTCACACCTGTGAAGGACAGCTCCCCGCCCGTCTCCTTCGCCTGTCGGTCGTCTGAAAGGGAACAGGTGAGCGCCATCTCCCCCCCCCCCCCCCCTTTTGCTTGTTCAGCCGCGATCCGTCCGCCGCTGTCACGGCGACGGCGGCCTCAGATCTCCGCGCGCGGCCTCTGATGGCGGACCGTGTCCGACTCCCGCCGCATTAGCCCGCCGCCACTAACCGTCACGCCGATGACAGGGGACGTGCGGACGTCCCTCCCGGCGCCTGGCAACCCGGGGATGGGGAGGGGGAGGGGGAGGGGGGGGCTTTGATCTGGCGGCCTGTTACGCCAGCTCGCTGCGTCACAGCCATTTCAGACAAAAGAGAGAAACCTTTCAAACCTTCTCTGTGTTCTCTGGGTCCTGGGAGGTGGGGGGCCGTGGAGGGGGGCGCGATCTGGGGTGGGGGGGGGGGGGCGATCTGGGCGGCCAGCCCAAACTAATAAGTGACATAAGCGGCTGCTTTGGGCCCCGTGACCGCCAGGGAGGCCCCTAATTATTTTCTGAAGTATATATTATTTATGATGTTGGGATGGGGGGAGGGGGCAAATCAAATCCTGCTTAGGGCCCCTCAAAGGCTTGGGCCAGCAGCGCTGGGCGGGGGGGCGGGGGGGGACTGCAGGGGGGGGCTGGAGGGGGGGGCTGCGGTGTTTCTGCCTGGCCTAAATACGCGATTACCCCCTGGAAGCTCTCGACTGAATGTCGTCCATGAAAATCCACGGGAAATGGAAGCAGCGGGCCTGCAGTTCCGGAGTCAAGCGCAGGACGCAGCCTCCTAACGAGCTCCCGCCGAGCTCTCCGCACACAGCGCTGGACCGGACTTCACGTCAGATCTCCCCCCACCGTCAACCCCCTACCCCTCCCACCCACATCTGAAACGGGGGCCCCAAACTCATGCGTCATGACAACGGGCCGGCTCCACAAGTCATGCAGAATATGGAACGGATATCACACTGAGCAGCCAGCTCTGAAGGGACCCGAACGCTTTCTGTAGACGCGCTTTCTGCTGGAGAGCGTTCGAATACAGAACGTTTCTTTGGAATGCTTTTTTTCTTTCTTTCTTTCTTCATAATTCCAAGTCGGTGTTCTAGAACTCCACTGCTTCTCATTACTGAGAGTGACTGTTACATCAGCATCAGAACGTTCAGTTCGGAACATTCTGATCTTCGTGTATTTGTGGAAAGGAGGGGGGGGGGGGG
Source organism: Anguilla rostrata (assembly GCF_018555375.3). Taxonomy (NCBI): domain Eukaryota; kingdom Metazoa; phylum Chordata; class Actinopteri; order Anguilliformes; family Anguillidae; genus Anguilla; species Anguilla rostrata. The sequence goes on along the minus strand of NC_057933.1, from coordinate 4,788,454 downwards.
GATGTAGCGCTGTTAGGGGCCAAAATGGCCAGCTCTGGGCCTGATCCATATCAGTGGTGTGCCGAAGCTTTTATTTTGCTCCTCGACTGGGTAATTTCACGGACGGAACGGCCAGACCTCGGTTTTCAGAAGCTGCAGACCGTCGCGCTCCATTGCTCAGTGAATGGAGGGGGTTTTTTGGCTGTTTTTTTTGTGTTTGTGTTTTTTTTCCGTCGTTCTTGGTGGATTAGAACAGGGCGTGGGCATGGTTTTTTTGGTTGTTTTTTTGTCGTTCTTAGTCGGGTTAGAACAGGGCCCTGCATGGTTTTTTGGCTGTTTTTTTGGTTGTTTTTTTGGGGGGGGTTTTTTGTCGTTCTTAGTCGGGTCAGAACGGGGCGCTTGCGGAAGTGCAGGATGGGAAGGCAGGGGGCTGTGGGGGGGGGGGGGGCAGTGCAGCGCCTCACGATCTGACTGGACTCCCCGTCCCATTTCAAATCCCGACACAAACTGGATAACAGACCTCCCTGGCGCTTCAAGGCCACCTCCACCCCTTCTCCCCCGCCCCCCCCCCTCCCAAATATAGCTGTGTGCCCACATCCCAGTCGCAAGGAAACACGATACCACAACATCACCTCTCTCCCCCTCATCCAGCTGCTATGACAAAGAGAAACAGGCCTTGTTTTGAATGCATAAAAAAAGGGGGGGGGGAACTTTAGTTTGATTGTTCTGAGAGCCTAATTTTGACTTTTAAGGGGGTTATGTTTATAGATTTTTTTATTATCTTCGGGCAAAAGGGCTTTTTAGTCTCATAACGAGAGTGTAATTGTATTCCCGAGAGGACCTTTTTGATTTCATTACCCCCCGGACGGGGGAAGTAACTGGTTTAATACGGCACTAATTCAGTGCAAATCTAAAATAAATGGACACGCATCGATTTGAATCGCGTTTAAGATTGATCGTGATTAATGTGGGGTCCAGTGTCTCTGGAATGACATGCTCTCTAAATTCAAGACAAGCCTCTGTGCTTGTCTGACCAAATCTAGGTAATTATGCAGACAAAAACATGCTGTTGTATAAATCTGTAAAGAAAGGTCTACTTTTCTCTCCTGATATACTGTATAACAGCCAGTATTTATGTTTACCATACGCACTCCTTGTTCTGGGCTCTCCGTTGCATGTAACAGATTACCCTTGTGTAAAAGTAAAGAGAAAAAAAAACTCCATTATTTAAAAATGAGATTAATGCAGATTCAGTCAGTACCCTTACCCTCAGGCTAATCATTAACGACATGTTCTATGTGACATTGCGCTCATAATATTGCAGATAGGACAGCCAGCATGTGATTATCAATATCTATCTCAGCGTTAGATGACTACTGGAACTTGCTCTGTTGGTGTGGTGTTGTGTGTCTTGATGATGTGTGTGTGTGTGTGTGTGTGGTGTAGTGCGGTGTGTAGTGTGTGGTATGTAGTGTCGTGTCGGTGGTGTGTGTAGTGAGTGATGTGTGTAGTGTGTGTGAGTGTGTGTGTGATGTATGTATGTGTGTGTGTAGTGTGTGTGGTGGGTTTGTGTATGTGTGATGTGGTGTGTTTGTGGTTGTGTGTGTGTGTTGAGTATGTGTAGTGTGGAGTGCGTGAGTGAGTGTGTGTGTGTCAGTGTGTGTGTGTGTGATGTGTGTGTGTGTGTGTGTGTGTGAGTGTATGTGCGTGTGTGTGTGAGTGTGTGTGTCAGCGTTAGTGATGTGTGTGTGTGTGTGTGTGAGTGTGTGAGTGTGTGTGTGTTAGTGAGTGTGTGTGTGTGTGTGTGTGAGTGTGTGTGTGTGAGTGTGTGAGTGTGTGTGAGTGTGTGTAGCTGTGAGTGTGTGAGTGTGTGTGTGTGTGTGTGTGTGTGTGTGAGTGTGTGTGAGTGTGTGAGTGTGTGTGCGTGTGTGTGAGTGTGTGTGAGTATGTGAGTGTGTGTGTGTGTGTGTGAGTGTGTGAGTGTGTGAGTGTGTGTGTGTGTGTGTGAGTGTGTGAGTGTGTGTAGGTGACGATGGTGCAGAGAAAATGCTGGAGAGAATGGCCCTGGTCCCAGTGACTCGCCTGCATTTATTAATAGTGAAGAGTGAGTGGGAGGGAGAGAGAGATGGAGAGAGGGAGGGAGGGAGGGAGGGATAGAGAAAGAGAAGGAGGGAGACTGATAGGGAGCTGTGCTGCTTGACTCATGCATTATTGCTGGGCTGTATTGATTGTGCGGGGGACGGAATGAGAGAGAGAAAAAGAACGAGGGAGGGAGGGAAGGGATAGCGTATGAAAGAGAAGAGAGGGATCGGAGAGGAGAGCGGGATGCTGACATAAACGTTGAACATCGTGAGTCACAGACGTTAACCATCGCCGAACAGGTTCGAGGGAAAGGAGATCTTATAAAAACAGACGTGGTTCCTGCTAGGGGTGGGTAATGTAATGGATCATGACCAAATCCGACAGAACGCTTGACCATCTGAAAGCTTGCGAGAGAGTTCTTGCGTCCTCTGAGTTCAAAACCGGCTTCAGCCGGATCTGCGGTACGGCTGTTTCTCATGCCTCTTTCCCCCCCTCTGTCTCCCCGACTTGGAATGCCCAATCGCGTGCGGCCATCTCTGTCGATATCCGGCGAGCGCGGACAAGCACGTGCTCTCCTGTGAACACCGTGATGTCATCCACCTCTTCTTCTTATCTTCCTACGCCTCTTCCCGCGTTCGTTTATTACGAGAACGTTTCTGTTGCTGACACGTGATAATACTTTATTTTCACTGTGCACGCTCACAGTGCACGCTCACAGTGCACGCTCACTGTGCACGCTCACAGTTCACGCGTACGCTCCATTTATTGATAGCGGTCGGCCGAAATGAATATCGGAGAGACTGCGTATGTGTGTGCCCTCCAGTAAAAGCAAAAATAGGACATGTAGGAAAATGGTGGAAGAGGAAGGCAGCCATACGTGCAGTTATATAACGAAAAAGATTTTTGATCGTGAAGTAACGTACCTTACCATAATGTAACCTTAACGTATCTCAACTACAAGCAAAAGAAAATGTTTTTGCACTGGATGGAAATCCGTTTTGTTTCTGGAGAATGAACCACCTTGCATCGTTACCTATGGAGTTGTGAGTAACGTGCTAATTGTGGATAACGTTAAAGGAGTTGAGTCACCGGATTTGGGATTACGGTACATGTTAGAAATTAAGTTCAGCTGTTAACATGGACCTAAGTGGCACTGATAAAGAAGCTGACAGGAATCGAGCTGAGTTGGATTTGCCCCTGTACGTGCTCTTGGAACGGCACCTGAACAGGAACCCAGCAACCCCCCTGCTGTATGAGTTCATTCCTCCTCTTCCTTTTCCTCCCAGTATTAGCATGCCATTAAACATGGCGAGCTAAAATGCTATCTATCAAATGTGCAGTATTAACATCTAGATTCAGAGTGAATCACTCGAATGAATCAAGGGAACGTGCCGTACAAGCCGTTCAATGCAGTACCTGCTCAAAAGAAAACGATGAACGGTTATCCAGTTGGGTAAAGCGGGGTTGCGGATTGGGGGAGGAAAAAAAAGTTCATTATCGGAATGGGAAAGACTGTAATCAGCCTACATTCAAGGTGTTTGATAAGGCGTGTGAATGGGCTAAAGAGCCAGCGGGAGGCGCCCTCGGGCGGGACGGCGTAGACCAATTAGGCGCTCCGTGACACGAACGAGCAGGAAGGAAGGCCTCACTTTTTTTAGCGAGCGAAAGAACAAAGAGGTGGGGGAAGTCTACCGGAGCGGAGGAACGGGAGGAGGAGGAGTCCGCACCGGGACGGTGCGTCGGAGGATGAAGACGGGCAAACGCAGTTTTTGAGACAGAAACAAAGCGAGAACGAGGAGAGAGAGAGAGAGAGAGAGAGAGAGAGAGAGAAAGCGAGAGAGAGAGAGAGAGAGATAGAGAGAGTTAGAGAGAGAAAGCGAGAGAGAGAGAGAGAGAGCTCTGGATGGGAGGAAGGGAGCATGGCAGTGGGAAGTGAGAGAAAGAAAGAGAGAGATAGATGGATGGATAGATGGATGGAGAGAAAGGGACAGGATAGGAAGGAAACGGAGAGGAGTTCCTGATTTTTCTGAGCGGGACGTGAAAGGAGCGCACGGCGTCGCCGTGGCGCAGCGAGAGCAGCCGGTGATCCTTCGCTTAATATCACCACCTGCTTCATTATCCCGGCTTTTCCACCGGAAAAAAAAAACAACCGCGATCATCCGCCATGTGTTCTCTCTCCCTTTTTAAAAAGCGAAGGAGGCTTTTTCTCGCGCGCCGCACGGCTTCTTAGCGCTCGTAGCGCCAGCACCAGCGCCAGCGCCGGGCGTGAATGGGCTCCTCGTCTGGAGGCTGCTAAGGGGCCCCTGCTAACCGCGCGCGCATCTTTTAGGTCCTCGCCGTTTCCTTTCCAAGCCCCGGCTTGCGGCAAAGGAGGTTGCAGGTTCCAATCCCCCGCGGGGACACAGCTGCCGTGCTGTTGTGCGAGTCGCGCGAGGTGCTTGACCTGAATTGCCTCCTTTTATTTACACGCGGCATTTATATTTATGCGATATCACAGTAAATTGAAGTTGATAATATTAGCATATATTAGTATAAAATCGTGCGACTGGAATAAGGGCGTATGCTAAACTAGCTGCTAAACCGGTAAATAAGTAAATGAATAAATAATGGGACATCCCTGTCAACCTCTGACTGCACTTTTTTGCTTGGTGAATTTTTAATGTTTTCATTTTTAATTTTTACCAGGGTATGATTGACAGGATGTTCGGTGAGACAGCATCCAGGGAATAACCAGGTCAAGCTTGATTTTATGGTGCACTAAAAAAAAAAAATGCAATATTAAACTCAGCAGAGTGTTGGGCTCTATGGGGGGGGGGGGGGTGGCAGGGGGTGAAGGCGGATCACCTCTCTCATGCTCTCTCTCTCTCTTGTCTTGGGCCGGGGGGTTGAGGATAGTCCTTGGCCTGGCCTTGCACAGGGTGGGGCGGGCGGGGGTTGAAGGCGGGGGGGGGGGGGGGGGGGGCGGGGGGGTTTGGGAGTGTCCCCACGGTGCCGGATATCTGATCGGCCCGATTGATCGGCCCAAGGAGAGCGTGACATTCAGCCGCATTGTCATTCCGGTCAGCCGGCCAATGAGGCGGCCGGCATCGGGGGCGGGCGTGGTGGAAGTTAATTAAGGGCAGGAGGAGAGTCTGCACTGCCAACTCCGAGTAACATTGATCCACAGAGCCGGGGGGTTCGCTCTCCGGCCTGAACGAGGGGGGGGGGGGGAGGTTTTTTACTGTGAGCACACCTACGCCCCACCCCCCATCCCTCCACCCCTTCCTTTCTCCCGCACTTTGTCCTCTGGGACCCCATTACGAAATTCTTTTTTTAACCGTTTAAGGCGTGAGGTCATAAATATGCGATTAGAATGCTCTTTAACTGAACGCTCTAACGCTGATTTAACAGCCGATGCTGGCGGCTGAATGCAGTGGAGTTCTAGAACACTGACAAAGAATTTTATTTTTTTTTGAATTCCAAAAAACATTCTCTTCAAAGGGTTATTAAAGACAAGTCTCTTATTGGCATCAATCTCATTTTTTACAACATTTTTTAGACATTTAGTAGAAGCTCTGATCCACAGAGACCAACAGAGCTTACATGCATTTTACACTCAGTCCATTTGTACAGATGGATTTTTACTGAAGCAGGTCAGGTGAAGTATAATGCTCAAGGGTAGAAGGGGGTCAAACCTGCAGTCGTGGAGTGGCACGCCAAGGTCCCTAACCGCTACGCTACTCTGCCGTCCATCTTGTTTTTTTTTTTTTTTGTTGCTATTTCTCATTCCTGCTTTTTTGGGTGGTGGTTTTTATTCTCTCTCTCTCTCTCTCTCTTTCTCTCTCTCTCGCTGTCTCTCTCTCTCACTGTCTATCCTTTGGTCAACTAAACCATTGCTCCTTTTCAAAAAATAAAAAATAAAAATAGAAGAAAAAATCAATCATAATTTATTTTTAATGGTTAAATAGAATCAAATTACATTTATTTTTCATTTTTACAAAGAAATTTATTAGCATATGTTCCAGAGAGGGAATTTGGTGTGGGGAAACTCTAAACCAATAGCAGACAGGCAGGGGTGGGTGGGGCAGATTTTGGGCTGTAACACATTTGTCAGCAGACGGCCGGGGTCACGCCGTTCTCGGCCCTCCATTTTGCAAATTGTGTTTTAAATTGTTTATGAGATCAATCGTCTGAATTGATCCACGGCCTCCCATAGGGAGAGTAGAGCTCTGTCAGCCACAGAACAAATGAGATGCGTTCGTGCCAAAATACCTAGGTCTAGCGTTTAAAAAAAAAAAAATCTTACGAAGGGTCTTATCGTGAAATTAATTCCATTAAAGGGAATTAGTAGCCTGAGTTTATCAAACACAGAAGTCATAGGGGTTCCCCATGGATCAATATCAGGAACCCTTCTAGCTCAGGAACCCATAGGACTTCATTAGCTTTATCTCCCCCTCCATCCTGCTGGGAAATCCTTACGCAACATCTTTAAGTAATTCCTTCTCAGGAACACCTCCCGTAACAGACGTGTGGAAAGTCAGACAGACGGAAAAGCAGAATACGCAAAATATAGATTTTTAGAGCAAGCAAGAAAAAAAAATAAAAGAGAAAAAAAAAAAAAAAACAAGAGAAAAGTTCCCTGTGTAGCTGCCTAGATAATTGATCCAATTCAGCCAACTGTTACAGAAAAAAAAAAAGTATGCTGGAATTGCTTTTCTACACACTTGTATCTTTTTATTTATTTTTATTTTTAAAGCTGTGTTCCGGTAAATCTGACTCACTGACTCTGACAGGCCTTAAAGTAGAACCCCCCCACCCCACCCCCACCCCCACCCCCCCAACACACACTCCCTCGTGCCCCCCTCCAAATCCCAACGGATCTCAGCCACTTGCCATCCGTGGGTGTTATGCCTGTCTTTAATCATCAGGTCAACGGTTGACATTCACACTTTCCAGCACCTGGGCATTCCCAAGACACCCCCCCCTATCCTTCACTGCCCCCCCCCCCCCCCCCTGCCCCCGGGCCTTCTCTGTCCCTGGTGCCCAGGCCTCGTTGATCTTAACTGCCGGAGATAGTACGAAGCAAAAAGCTCTTCACAGAAGGTCCAAAGCCACCCTGCAGGAAATGCAAAAAAAAAAAAAAAAAAAATTTTTTTTTTAAAGAGGCAGGTCTGAAGAGTCAATAATGTCACCGACGGCAACCAACTGAACACATCACGTAATCAGCAACCGGCCCACAATTGACAAAATAATAATAATAAATGCGCGGGCTGCTTTGGAATTAAGAGGAATGTTCCTCGAGGACGTCCGTAGGGCCCCCTCAGGAAACGAAAAAAAAAAGAATGTCAACAGTTAATGTTGCCAATGACGACCAGTGATGCTGTCGACATGCATTCAGTCACAACTGACGGGTGGATTTGTCTCTGGGAGTCACTAGTGGCAGGTGGATTTGTCTCTGGAAGCCAGTAGATAGTGCAGATTGAGGACTGAGGATGGCGAAGGGAATTTTTTTTCTCTTAAAACCCATATCCACAGCAGTACATTACAAATACGTGCAGACTGCCAACATTATAATGTCTAATGGCATGGACAGAATTGCATCAAAACAGAAACTTTGCAGTCAGGCAGGAAGTCATAGTTTACTGCGGATGGTGTAAACACCATAAAGACGCACTACACTTTTGTATCACCTTTAGAAATAAACTTGACCGAGGGATAGAATTGCAGTAAACAGCTGCGATCGACTGGTCCTCAGCCCAGGAAACTTCGCCGGGCACCTTGACCTTCAAACACACCTAAATTGCGGCTCATAAATATCTGATAGCATCTGGCTGAATTGAGTGAACCGCTCACCTGGGACATAATAAATCTCGATGTGGAGTTGCTCTGATGTTGCATCGGCGGGCTGTTGGGGGGGGGGGGGGACTGGGGTGGGGTAGCGGACGCGCTTTGGTGAATCAAACGCGCCGCCTCCAAAAATTATTTTCCCCAGGATCAAGGGGCCGTTGACGCCACGGCAACCGGATCACGTAATTAATTTGTTTATTTTGCGCTCGTCAGCCGTGGTCGCACGCCCCCCCCCCCCTTTTCGATTCCACCCCCCCCTTTGGATACAACATTAACCACAGCTCTCTCGCTCTCTCTCTCGCTATCTCTCTCTCTCTCTCTCTCTCTTTCAGTCTCACTCTCTCTCCCTCACTCTCTCTCTCTCCCTCTTCATCTCTCACTCTTCCTCACTCTCTCTCTCTCTCCCTCTTCATCTCTCACTCTTCCTCACTCTCTCTCTTTCTCAAAGTATTTACAATTTGTGGTCTACGCTTCCTAGTGTGGAGTTGGTATCTACTTTTGCAGTTTGGCGTTGATAAAAGAAAATGAACAAAAAAAAAAAAAAAGATCGAACATTATGAAATATTGGGAGCTTTGGCCCGCATTAATCGCTGTCATTGTGGTATTCTTCTTTTCTCCGGCATGCCCTCATAGTCATTGCTCTTGCGCCAAGAAAGGGGACTTATCATTTTCCTCCCATAAATGTTTGTCATTTCTGAACATTAACGTGCATCGCCATGGCTACGGCTTGTGTCTAGGGCGAGGCTAGGGACGGCTATCTGCGTGTAGCGTCCTGTAGAGCACTGATCGTTTTCATGGAGAATATTTTCACAGATATTCCGCGGAGAGAATCCCTTCTTTCGCGTGACTGTGTGTTTTTTTGGTTGATGGCCCACTTTGCTGAAAATTCTCAGAGATCTGCAATGCAGCGCTGGGAGCTGAGGGGTTGTTAAAATTTCATAAAGTATTTGAAATACTCGCTGGATCCAGGTCTGCTGTACATACGCCAAAGGCGGACCCCACTTGGTCCTTTTTTTTTTCCTTCTATCGTTGTAAAAAAAACAATGATGCCGCCGGTGTTGTTTTTTTTTTGATACACAATGTATCTATTTTGCTTTAATCTTGGCACTCTTGCATTCAGCTTCCAGCGGTACTTTTGAGTTCTCCGCGACATGTCTAATGTTTGCCTCACCAGTAAGCGCTGTCACGGATATTATGATAGATTAACCAGACGGGCACGAGTCTCGCAGTTTCCCTCCGTCTTTTTTGTCTTTTTTATTCACGAACCACACGAGGCTCCCTGGTAGCTAACAACGGTTTTCTGGTGATTCGCACGCCCACAGAAAACGCATCGTAATCTCCAGAAGAAGCGAAAATAAATAAATAAATAAATAAATAAAAATAATTCAATCTCTCAACGTCAGAGGAAAGGTAAACAAAACTCTCGCCGTTTAGGAATGCGGAATCGACCGTGCGGTAGGAAACATCTGCGCGGCGCTGTCACCTGGAGTCACGTCGTCAAGGTGACATTCCCGGGGAGAACGGACGCGGAATACGGCGCGACCGTTTACACTCTGCACTCTGTCGGCAGCCATTTTGTGTCATTTATTTATTTTTTGTCCTTAAGGTTTGTGGGATGGCCATTTTAAACTCTCTGGAAGGGACGCAGTCACACCAAAATGGCTGCAATAGCTGGTCGCTGCGTGCTGTTAAATGCATCGATGGGCCCTTTTTTGTCTGAACTCCCGTTTGATAAGGGCAGTGGGTGCTGCAAGGGCGCACTAAGACGTGGAACGTGCCGACGAATTTAAAAAGGGGGGACCAGATTACTGCTCTCCGGTCCATTATGTTAATCTCCCAGGATCTTTATCATCTCGTTCGTTTACGTCCGCGACCCCAGCAAACTTCTCATTGAATTTCAAAACGTAACTATAAATAATAAAGTCCTTATCAGATTTCCCCGAGTGTTTTTGGAGCCTTGCAGGTTTACAGCGAGGCCACAGCGGCCTTCGCAAAGCATATTTAACAGAGCATAGAAAATTACCGACCAAAAAAAAAAAAAGTTTTTTTTTTTTTTTTTAACTGCCTAAGTAGATTAAATCAAAACTTGCCCTTAGCTGTGGCCTGTACTAATTTGTTTATTTGTCCGTAATTTTGACTTGCAGTTTAGCAAGTTTGGCAATTACAAGCATGCCTGTGAAAGTACACGTTTTTATAAGTCAAATCTAAGGACGGGTGTTGGTTCGATCCAGCCCTACAGTCAGAGAGGAAGAAGACAACAGACATGTTATTCTCGGCAGGCTGTTTTTCGGCTTTGTCTAAATGTTTACATATGTTCAGCCGGGCATCGGGGGGGGGGGGGGGGGGGGGTCCGTGCTGGAGGAACGAACGGGGCTTTGGGGACCCCCGCAAGGGCTAATGCTCACACACACACACACACACACACACACACACGCACGCACACACGTGCACGCGCACACACACGCACGCACGCACACGCACACACGCACACACTCCCATACACACACACACACACACACACACACACACACCACACACACACACACACACACACACACACACACACACACACGCACACATGCACACACACACACACACACACACACACGCACACACACACACACACACACACACACACACACACACACACACACGCGCGCGCGCTCTCTCGGAAAACTCGCCGTCCCCCCAAGGTGAACAGCCACTGTAATCGTGGCCTAGTTATCGTTGCCCTGTTGTTCCTGCTTGTTAAGGCTTCCAGGATTCCACTGCTGTGGTGCACTGCACTGCACTCCGCAGCAGTTGAGGGTTTTTCTTTTTCTTTTTTTTTTTAAACGAGGCCAGGCTGTCAGGAGGGGTCCGCTTCAAAGGATCTTCATTGGGTTTTTCTTTTGTGTTCTCTGTCTGGTTAAAGAGCGGTGGCCCATTTAAGAGGGACGACATAGCTCAGGAGGTAAGACCGATTGTCTGGCAGTCGGAGGGTTGCCGGTTCAAACCCCGCCCTGGGCGTGTCGAAGTGTCCTTGAGCAAGACACCTAATCCCTAACTGCTCTGGCGAATGAGAGGCATCAATTGTAAAGCGCTTTGGATAAAAGCGCTATATAAATGCAGTCCATTTACCATTTACCAAGTGGGTTAGCTCAGGGGTGGTCTTGATCTCTCTCTGCTCTGATCCTGGAGGGCAGCGGGGTCTCCGTCGCCGTTTCCTTTCCCCCCTTAAAAAGATCGGTGACCGGTTCGGACGCGAGACCAGGCCAGGTGCAGCGAGGTAATCGAGTCACGCAGCTGCGTTTAATTGATCAATTAAGCGCTGAGTAACTACAAGAGCCAGCTGACAGCCGTAGCTGCCCAGGACCCGGGCCAGGGTTTGAGAACCCTTGGGTTGGAGATGCAGAGGACGGGGCAGGCTTCGTGTACACAAAAAATGTGTCTACTGGAAAACTGTAATCAAAATGGTGGAGGCATAGGCCACTTTGCGGGTGGTGTGGACCATGCAAAGAAGGAGGCCAGCCATCTTTATTACCTATGTAGCACATGGACACAAACACGGTTTTGAATGCATGCGTTTGAAGTACTTGTGCAATTAGGGTTGCCAGATGTCCGGTTTTTTCAACCGGAATGTTCGGTTTTTTAAAATTATTCGTACATGTCCAGTTTGTGGTCCCGACTGGACAATATAACACCCGGTCTGAGAAATTGATTGAGTAAGAAATGTACCGGTAGTTTGTAACGAACTCACGTGTCAATCACGCCACTCCCCACCGGTCGATTCTGACAGCACCCCCAACTCACTCTGCGATTAAGCTTTTTCAGCTCTGGTTTTGACAAACTCTAAATCTGGCAGCCCTGATGTGCCATCCTGTCACAGTCCCACGGTCCCCACCGTGGCAGGGGGGGGTGGGGGGGGTGGGGGCGCTGCCTGACAAGGCTTTAGTTCTGGTTAGTTTAGTTCTTTAAACAGCTGCACACCTCAGTGCTGGTTCACTCTTATAATCGGATTACGGTAAAAAAAAAAAAAAATCAGCAGGTGTACAGGTGCAGTGTTCCGCTGTTGCTTGGCAATTTAAAAAAAAAAGTGTCAGCTGAAGTGATTGAGCTCGTTAAGTAATTAAGAGCAGAAGCCGGAATGGAATGCTGGAATGACTCAGCCCTGAGTCAGTGTCAGTAGGGGCTTTTTTTTAAGGGCCCTTCGGGGTATGTTACAGGCTGGATGAGCTGTGTCTGTGGATACTGAAGAGCACAGGTGTGTGTGTGTGTGTGTGTGTGTGTGTGTGTGAAGCGCAGGGGTGTGTGTGTGTGTGTGTGTGTGTGTGTGTGTGTGTGAAGCGCAGGTATGTGTGTGTGGGGCATAGGTGTGTGTGAAACACAGATGTGTGTGTGGGGCACAGGTGTGTGTGTGTGTGAAGCGCAGGTGTGTGTCTAACTCAGTGCTGTAGGGCCGAGCAGTCTCTCTGGAAGAAGCTTTAATCCGGTCCAGATTCTCTGGCTCAAGGCTCAGGTGTGAGTTTGCAGCTCAGGAGTTTGATGTGATGTTTTAGACGTTAATGTCACCCAGATATTGACACGTTAAAAATGAGGCGAAGAACCTGCCGGGGTGGGGGTGTCCTTAACACCTCTGTGTCATGTCATCCACCCCCCACTTCTATGTTATGTCATCCACTCACCCACCCCCCCACCCACCCACCCCCCGGCACACTTCTGTCCACAGCTCTACCCACTGCTCCACACTGGTGCCTATTTTGCTGCTGATTACAAACTCCACCCCACCCCACCCCCCAAATCACCCTCCAACTACCCCCTCTCCCCCCTTCCCTTCCCTGCCCCTGCTCTCCTTCTCCCCACCTTAAATCTGCTGGAAAAGTGTAGAGGGAAAACATTTTTTAAAAATACCAAATTAAACGGCAAAACTAATATCATTTTCAGCAATTACATTAAGCGTCATATTAAAAAAGATCTTTAATAAAAGTAATAGGCTCCCTTGGCCCAGTCTCTGTAGAACTTTAACCACTGCTCGATTCTACTGCCCCCAGCAGTGCTGCTCGATTCTTCAGCCCCTGCCCCACTGCTCGATTCTACTGCCCCTGCACCACTGCTGCATTCTACTGCCCCCAGCCAGGGTGTTTGCCCTTCCTTTCTCACCCCTTCCTGCTGCTTTACCCCGCATTGGGGTAATTAAATCCGCTGCAGCGTATTGAAAATAAGTCTAATTTTTGGATAATGTAATGATAAAGATGTTTCACACCAATTAGTTTTTAAAAAAAAGTAAATATCTTAAAGCGGCAATAATTTGTGCATTTCCCTGTGCATTGTGAAGTGTTCTAATTTTTTGATAATGTACTTTTTAAAAATATTTTGCTGTGTATTCAGTTTTCTCTCCTCTGCACTGCTGCTCATGATCACAGTGTGCGCCCCTCCCCTCTTCCTCCTCCCCCCCTCCCCCCCCCCCCCCCCCCCCCTACCCGAACCCTCTACCCTGCTGGGTCAGGCAGCCCCTCGCTCTTTCCCCTACCCCACACTGCCGTGCTCAGTGCTGAAGCTCTGGAGGAGATTGGGACTATGTTACAGAGACCTCTTTCTCTCCCTCTCTCTATCCCTCTCTCCCTCTTTCACTCCCTCTCTATCCCTCTCTCCCTCACTATCTCTCTCTCCCTCTTTCTCTCTCTCTCCTCTCTCTCCCTTTCCCATCTCTGTCCCTCTCTCTATTCCTCTCTCTCTCCCTCTCTCCCCCTCTCCCTCTCTCCCTCGCTGTGCGGTGGATGATGCGGGTCATTTTTTAAATTAGAGTTTTTACCTGAAAACGATAATAGTTTCTGCAGTGCTCTTTCTCTTGTGAGCTCGGTGCGACGAACTGGATTGTATTAAAAAAAAAGATAAATAGAGGAGTAAATCTCCCTCCGTCCCTCTCCCTCCCTCTTTTCCTCCCTCTGCCTGTCGCCCTGTCCTCTACCACTTCTTCCTTTCCTCTCTCCCACCCACTCCCCCTCTCTCTCTCTTTCTCTCTCTCTCTGGGTTTCCCCTCTGTTCCTGTCCCATACATCATAACCCAGCCCCTGCCCCGCTGGGAGGAACACCTGCAGTATGCTTCCTGGCCCTTTGCTCTCCTCCCTTCCTCCTCCCTCCCTTGTTCTCTCTCTCTCTCTCTCTCTCTCTCTCTCTCCGTCCGTCACGGCGGTGCTGTGTCAGAGATGGAGGAGAGCAGGCCGTTCTGGAGGAGCTCACAGATCGATGGCCTGGATGCGGTCCGCGGGACCCAAACTCGCTGACTCTCTGCAAAAAACCGGGGGGGGGGGGGAACTACCTTTAGCTCTTTTTTCTCATTTTTTTCCCCTCCCCTGCATTCCGTTTACTCTTGCACTCTTTCTCTTCTTCTTCCTCTCAGCTCATGCCATCCCTCTTTCTTTCTCCTTCTCTTCATCACTATGTCCTGCTTGTGCTTTCTCACTCTCCAGATTTGTGGCTTAAGTCGCTTCTGGTTTTTCACACCTTCTGGTTGTTTTTTAAAATGTTTTTTTCACCCCCCCCCCCCCCCCACTCCCCGATCTGGAAATCTCAGCTGTTTTTTTATTCACTAGCGTTCATCGCTGTCCTTATCCTATCGATCGTTGCTGAGTGCTGATGAGCGCTGCTGATCGTTGCTGATCGTTGCTGATCACTGATGATCACTGATGAGTGCTACTGAGCATTGCTGATCACTGATGAGTGCTGCTGATCATTGCTGATCACTGATGAGTGCTGATGAGCGCTGTTGAGCGTTGCTGATCACTAATGATCACTCATGAGCGCTACTGATCACTGATGAGCGTTGCTGATCACTGATGAGCGCTGCTGATCGTTGCTGATCACTGATAAGCGCTGATGAGCACTGCTGAGCGTTGCTGATCACTGATGAGCGCTACTGATCACTGATGAGTGCTGCTGAGCGTTGCTGATCACTGATGAGCGCTGATGAGGGCTACTGATCACTGTCAATCACTGCTGATCGCTGCTGATCATACGTGCCCTCCCTTGAACTGCGTGATGTCAGCCGCTGCTTCCTGTCACGTCGTGGCATGCACGTCGTGCTCACACAGACAGGAGTCAGAGGGGGACCCCTCATGCGCAGCCCGACGCGCCGACTCGCGCGGGCATCTGATCGACCAGCGGGGGGCGCTGGTGTGTGACTAGACGCTGTCGTCTCGGCTGAATGAAACCTTCCCCTCCCTGAGCGACGCTAGAACCTGTCGATTCGTTTCTTCCTGCTTTTAACTCCCCTGTGCTCTCTCTCTTTCTCTCTCTGTCTGTTTCTCTCTTGCTCTCTCTCCGTCTGTCTGTTTCTCTCTCGCTCTCTCTCTGTCTGTCTAGCGCTCACTCTCTTTCACCCTCCTTCTCTCGCTCTCTTTTTTATTACTTCTCCCTCAAATTTCTCTTGCCCTGTTCACCTTCATCCTCACATCTGTCTTTCTACACCCCTTCATCCCACTGCCTTTCTCTCTCTCTCACTCTCTCTCTCCCTACTTCTCTAGCTTTCCTATCCTCTTTACAATTCTCCTGCAATGTTCCCCTTCAATCTCGTGTCTCCCCCACTCTCTCTCACTCTCTCTGCCTCTCTTTCTCTCTCTCTCTCTCTCTCTGCCTCTCTGTCTGTCTGGCTCTCTCTCACTCTCTCCCTCTCCCTCTCTCTCTGTCCATCTCCATCTTCCACTCAGCCCATCAGAAGAGGCAGTCAGAGGGGATTTTAGTTGCCGGGGTAGTTGAGGGCTTTGTGACAGGGGCGCCAGATTGTAGCTGATGGGAGTCAGAGGGGGATTTTAGCGGCTGAGTGGATCGGGGCTTCGTGACAGGGGCGCCAGGTTGGAGCTGAGGAGGCCAGTGGGGGGAATTTGTGATGGGCCTTTAAAAAGACAAGCCCCGTGTTGGCATGTTTTAATGAGCCTGATGTCTGTGTTACAACAAAGGATCTGCCTCTCTCTCTCTCTGGCCGTGCGTGTGTGATGTTGTCTGGCTGGGTGTAGTACAGGTGTATGTTGGCAATTTAGTTTCAGTTTATTTTACCTGTGTGCGTGTGTCTTGTGCAGATTTGCTTGTTTGTAGGTGACATGGCTTTTAAAGGATGTCAAAAGTCTCTCTCTCTCTCTTCCCCATCCACCCCGCCCTCCCTCTCTCTCTCTCTCTCTCTCTCCTCCATCCACCCCACCTCTCTCTCTCTTTCTCTCTCAGCACTTTCAGTATTGAGGCCTGATTCAGTATTCCTCTCCGATCCCTCAGATTGCCACCAGAAAGCTGATATTCACGGCACGCCACACACGTGTTAGCAATGTTTCCCCGTCATCAATATGAATTAATCATCAAACAGACACTGTATTGAAGTTGAAGGAAAATTCAAGCCCAGTAATAGTTTTACCCTTGATGATTGCAGCACTCTGACTGCCAGCGATGGAGACGTACTGCTCCACGGTTACGCTCCCCAGCGGAACGCGCCGAATTATTTAGTCGCCCATCGGACCGCGCGTTTTATTAATTGTCTATTTTCGCCAACGTACGAGAGGTCCGCTCAAGAGCACATTAAAAGACGTCAAATAGAGTGGAACAAGGTCAGGGCATGAAACATGTAACACTCGTGTGCGCGTGTGTGCGTGGGTGTGTGTGTGTGTGTGTGTGTGCCTGTGTGTGCGTGTGTGTGTGTGTGCGTGTGTGCCTGTGTGTGCCTGTGTGCGCGTATGTGCGTGGGTGTGTGCGTGTGTGTGCGTGTGCGTGTGTGTGCCTGTGTGTGCCTGTGTGTGCGTGTGTGTGCCTGTGTGTGTGCGCGTGTGTGTGCGTGTGCCTGTGTGTGCGTGTGTGCGTGGGTGTGTGTGTGCGTGTGTTTGTGCGCATGCGAGTGTGTGTGTGTGTGTGTGTGTGTGCGTGTGTGTGTATGCGTGGGTGTGTGTATGTGTGCCCGTGTATGAGTGTGTGTGTGTGTGTGTGTGTTGATGGTGTGTGTGTGTGTGTGTGGTGTGGCGTGTGTGTATGCGTGTGTGTGTGTGCATGTGTATGCGCTTGTGTGTGTGTGTGTGTGTGCGTGTGTGTGTGTGTGTGTGTGTGCGCGCGTGTGTATGCGTGTGTGTGTGTGTGCGTGCCCACGGTTAAAATGGGTGCAGAAATCAATCGGGTGACAGGCATAAGATTAAACAGCATTCTCAGCTGAGATCGGTCAGATAGAATCAGCTTCCTCCCCGGCTGATGTACGCAGCATCATTACAGTAAATGAACGGCCATATTACACCATCTCAACACTTCAAATCCACCGCTGCCTTTTGGCACGAGGCTTGCTTCTTTTTTATTTTTGCTATTTTGTTTTGTCATTTTTTTTCCCCTCCCTCCACTTAACGGCCTTTCCGGAAAGAACGTGTTGATAAATCGAGCTTTAATTGAGCGGAATTCCAGTTTATTTACGCAAACGAGTGGCCCTGTTCCTCGTTAGAGCACCTAAACGAGCGCTTAATTAGTTAATTGGCTTGTTACGCCGATCGTTCCCAGGGGCCAGTTGGTGTGGTTTTGGCTGTCATTCATTCCAGAGTGCATTAGAGAGGGGGGGTCCCCCTCTGGGCATTAGTTCTGATCAGAGAGAGAGGACAGTGGGGTGGGGGGGGGGATGGAATGTTGCACACGTTCAGATGAAGCGGGGGGGGGGTGGGGGTGTATGTGCCCCAGCGCGACTCTGGGGCTAGCGCTGTGCCCTGCTAATGGCTGTGTGGACGGCAACAAACTTATTTATTCCACCTGCGTACGCGGCGGCGACACGCGGCTTCGGATAAAATGTTTAAATATCAAAAGGAAAAAAGAAATAAGCGACCGGCAAATCTTTTTTTATCTTTTAATTGAGGGAGTTATCTTCACTGCAGCCACGTATGTAAACAAGGACTGCGTTTACATCTTAACAAGGGTACTGTGCAATCACACCGTTTTAATTAAGTACGAAAGAGGGCGGGGGGGCGGGGGGGGGGGCGGAGGAGGGAAAGAAATCTCGGCCGTGCTTGTCTGTGAGCTGGGATTCGTTCGGCCCGGCGTTCCCGATTGCAGACGCGCCAAGGCTGTGCGCCGGACCCCGTATGCGCTGCTTGGCGGAGAAGCTCTCAGCGGCGAATCTCCCTGTTCTCCCGCTAACTCCCCATCCGTAATGCTCCACATTAGTCTAGCCAGAGCCGGAGCGCAGCGAGCAGACGCACCAAAGGGCTTCTGGGATGAGTTATGGAAATCGCCAGAGCCTGTTTAGCATCGGGTCCCGGAGAGAGAGAGAGAGAGAGAGAGAGGAGCGGGGAGAGGAGAGGTGCTTTAAATGGGAGATGGTTAATGTTATGTTGGACGGCTCCTTCAGACAGGCGCGGGGGGGGGTGGGTGGGTGGTGGGGGGGATAGGGGGTTGGGGGGGTGGCTGGGAAGGACGGGACAGGGTCCAGCCAGCCGGTTGTAAACATGAGCTCCTTTTTTTTTTTTCTTTTTTGTCCCCTGCCAAATTCAAGGAAGCGGCTTGCACGCCACATCGGGGCATTGCTGAAGGACGCGGTGCTCGAAACCGCTGGGGCCTGGGGAGGGAGGGGTGGGGGGTGCGGGGGGTGGGGGGCATGGCAGGTGGGGGGGCGGGGGGTTGGTGGTAATGCCAGTACAGTGGCCTGATGCCGTTCAGAGGGGAATTCCGGAACATTCTGAGGGATTTCCAGGGGGAGCGGAAGTCGAGTGGAAGACGTCTCCTTCCGCATTAACGAGTCATGTCCTAATGTTCTGATGCTCAGTCGTGTGTGTGTGTGTGTGTGTGCGTCAGCCTGGCTTGACAGGGGCGGGGGCGTTGATGGCATATTCTCATTGGCAATGCCACCACCCCCCCCCCCCCCCCCCCCGCCCCTCCAGCCCCCCCGCCCCCACCCTACCCCACTCTCTCCTCTTCAGGGATGAAATGCATGCTCTTAACTCACATTGTCTCTCCCACACACGCTGTTATGTTTTTTTTTCCCGTGTCTAATCGGCTGTTATGTAAGCTTAATGTTGACGTGAGCGTTCGAGGGGAATTTCTTTCGCCAGAATTGTAGGGGTTTTATATGAAGGCGGCGTTTTTTTTAAAAAAATTTTTTTCGCGCAAACGGTTTTACGCGAACAAGAACTACCTCCTGAGATTTTTTTTTTTTTTTTTTTTTTCCGCCTGCTCTTATTCGTTCCGCACACGTCCTGTTGACAGCGGTGTGTTCTCGCTCGACGGTAACCAATCTGTCTGGCGTCAGTCTCCCGAAACGCATGCTGCCAGGCGGCCGGGCCCGTGACAGGGGGGAAGACACCGCGACTTCCCCGCCGAAAATGTCACCGTGTCAGCGATCTGAGGAGGACCTGCGACTGAAGTTCCTGCTTCCCGACTCAGAGGAAACAGAGAGACTTCTGGGATACGTTCCTCCTACTGATCCTCAGATGCCGCCTGGCTGGCTGGCTGGCTGGCTGGCTGGCTCTTCAGAGTGTCTTGTTTGACAGTCGGAACAACAGATGATTTCTGTATCTCGCAGAAGCTCTGTTCTCCACCGTTGTTCATCCTTATTCTTTTACTGTTTTATTTTTTTCCCCCCCGCTCTCGACTTTCATGTGGGGGTATGTGAGGGAAAAAAAACTAAATAAATAAAATAAAAACGCGTTCCAATCAAATCGTGTAAGAGCACGGCTGTCTGCTCCGTTCCGTCAAGCTGACGTGAGGCGTTCGCAAAAAAAACGTCTTCAAAGGTTTTTTTATTTATTTATAGCTCATACTATTCAAATGTAATTTGTTCTACAGTATGAAGTGTAAGGGTGGGGGGGGGGGGAGGGGGGGGGGGGAGGCGAAGGGAAAAAACTCATGACTCACAAAATTTCTCTGGCTTCTTTTTTTTTTTTTAAAGATTTATTTGCTAAATCGTTCTCACCGTCCTTGGAGAAACGGAAGAGAGTGTGTGCTGCGGGGGATGGAGGGGGAGGGGGAGGGGGGGCGTGTTTTTGCGGTTTTGTGAGCCTGATTGGCTCTGATGGGGTAGAGCTGACGGGACGTTTTGAGAGTGGGTGTGAGCCTTGCACGGGGTGCGCAGCAGGGCATGGGGGGTACTGCCAAACCACCCCCCCCCCACCCCCCACTTTACTGTGCTTCCCACTCATAATCCCTCCCCTGTCCCATCAAATAAATCTCACCCTCTAACCAGTTTCCTGAGAACAAACCCAGGGGTTTGTTTTATTGACGATTGTTTTCAGAATTTAATGATTTAAGACTTTGCAAGTTAGATTTTTTTTTCATACATTATACCCTGCCCTGCAAATCTGATCCTTCCTTGACCGCAAGGAGTTTTCTCCTTTCTCTCTCTCTCTCTCTCTCTCTCTCTCTTTCTGTCATGTTGACGGTCTTCCATTTTTTCTGAGTGATGAATTATGAGCATTGTTACATCCACTTTCAAAAGGAATTGTGCTGCCACTGGTCTTCAAAGGAGAACCATCAAAAGGAGCTGGATTAAGGGTCCAAGGTGCCGGGGGTGAATAACGTTTTTTTTTGGTGTTCGGGTTTTCCGGAGAAATGTAGGCGACCGATCCTTTGTAATTAACAAAGAGGCTTCAGAGGCTGGAGTGACCAGGGTCCCTACAAAAGGGTAAATCGGCCCTGAGGCGATTTTCTAAGCGTTGCGGTGACACTTGTATCCAAAAAGTGACTCGCACCGCTTGTTTTTTTTGTTTGCGTGTAAGCCGTTTGACATATTTCAGCCAAGTACTACCTTTGCCACCAAGGGGTATAAATGGGGCTGTGCCCCACCTTCGAAATCTCAAACCTGCAACCCCCTCGGGAGTTGCAAACACGGCTCCTTGGCCGCTATATTAACCGCTGCTGATGCGGTTGCCATGGATACGGATTTAGCATCACCTTTTCCCCACGCCGGGGCCGTACGCCCCGAAAAGGCACGTACAGGGCTGGCTTTGTGATCGGGTCCCATCGGATCCAATGGATCTCCCTACCCGTCTGAGCTGTGAAGCAGAAATATATCCGAGCTGGGCTTTGGCGTGGTGGGGAGGTACCGTGTGGTGACGGGTACGTGTTGCGTGGAAAATGTCAATGGCTTTAAGCACCATGTGATTTAGATTTTTTTTGTTGTATCTCTTGAAAATTTCTTATTGGTGTGGAAGACATTGTGCTCTCTTGGAACCTGAATTCTCCCCATCTGCCACAGGGAGTTTTTCCTTGCCATCGTTGCCTTAGGCTTGCTCCTGTGGGGGTTTAGGCTAGGGTTGTCTGTAAAGCGTATTGTGACAACTGTTGTAAAATACGCTATACAAGTAAAATTTGATTGATTGATTGATTGAATTCTGAAAGGCAGAAGAAGGCGAAGATACTGGTTTTGGTTTTGTGTTTGGTTTCCCCTCTCTGTGCTGAAGTTGCCGTATTTTTACCTGGTCATATCCAGACAGATTTTCTAGTTGGGGTGTTAAAGAGTAATATTGAGCAGTTTTTTTCCCCCCAGTATTTTGCAGCAGTCATCAGAAGCAATACCATAATTTAATAGTTCATACGGACCGTGGTTCGCCACTGAGAGGAGCCTGAATATTATTGATTACAGGCCTGCTGTTATGAGAGGCAATTGACCATATCCTCCCAAGACCAGGAAATTCATTTCTGTCCCCTGTAGGGGACACGACTCTCCTGTACTTAATCTTATAAGCCATATATTCCTCTATGCAGAAGCCTACGCTGCGAGGCATGTTCGATAAAAGTAAAATAATATTTAAAAAAATATTTTAATCGCAACGTGCGTTTGTCATTAGAGACGGTGCAGCGGTTCCCCACTTCTCCCTCACAGTGAGGAGGTTGCAGGTCTGAATCCCGGCCTGTCTGTGTGGAGTCTGCGTGCTCTCTCTCAGTGTCCATCTGGGTTTCCTCTGGGCCCATAGGTATGTGTGAGTGAATGGTGTATGTGTGTGTGTGTGTGTGTGTGTGTGAATGCATGTGAGTGTGAGTGTGAATGTGTGTGTGTGTGTGTGTGTGCACTGTGCGATGGATTGGCGACCTGTCCAGGGTGTATTCCTGCCTCTTGCCCAGTGCATGCTGGGATACGCTCCAGCCCCCCCCCCCCCCAACCCCCCACCCCGACCCTGACCATGAATGAGCGGGGTGGATAATGGGTGCATGATTACAATCGGCAGTAGTCAGCACAGAGGTGGGGAGATAAAGCCGGATGTTGGCACGCTGGACGTTCAAAATTGCCAGCCTGAAATCTGGCCTGTTCGGGGAGGGGAGGGGAGGGCGGGGGTGGGGCGGTGGGTGGGGGGTCAACCGGAGACATGTGGCAGCCTTTCCTGATGCCCGTCCACTCCAACTACCACGGGCGGCAGTTTGCTGCAGCTGGCATCCATTGTTTCTCACAATAATGGATCAACGGCAGTTTGCAAACTGTTTTTTCTGAACGGATCAAAACCAACATTCGTCCTTAACTTTGACTCACCGTTCAATAATGTAAAGCACAAACAGCCTCTTCTTTTCTTGGATTGGGTTTTTTTTTGCGCTCATCGCGAACGCTGTTTTGAGGGCGCAAGCGGCTTAAGCGCGTCGCGTCAGAAGGCTGAGGACGGGCGCAGAGAGAGCGGAACTGAGCCCCGTGACACGCGATCTGGAAAGTTCCGGAAAACAATGGGCAAGCGAGGCGGCAGCCGCCCGAGCACACGCGCGCGCGCCGGGACGTTTTGGGAACTCGACTCGCGAATTCAATGGGTTCCCGATCCCGGCTGACGCGTTTCCAGTGCTTAACCCGCTAACCGCGTCAGTAAATATCCAGCGGCATTAGTGCGCTGTGAGCCATGTGCATTCTGGGTAAGGATAAGACCGTCTGCGTAATGCCTAAATTTAAATGGTATCCTAAACCCCCAGCACACACACACACTCACACACGCACACACACACACTCACACACACACACACACACACACACACACACACTCACTCACACACACACATGCAACACCACACACAACACACACACATTGTCTGACACACACACCACACACATCACATCACACACACACACACATAACACACACACACACGCACACACTCAACCACCACAATGCATTACACACTACACAGCCCACACACACACGCAGGCATTACTGGGCAGGATCGCTAAATTCGCATTGAAGCCGTGACACATGTCCGCCATCAGGTTCGAACAAAAGGGTGCGCGGTCCAGCGCTGGGGAAGAATAACGACACGTGCCCGCCCCCCCCCGCCCCCCCCGCCCCTGCCCCCCCTCCTCGTTCTTGCCCCTCCATGTAAACCCTGGCAGTAAATCAGTGTCTGTGGCCCCTGCAGGGGTAATACATGGAGGTCTGATCCCCCTGTCGGGTCTGTTAATGCGCTCCGGAGGGCTAATTAAACGCCTTCAGTAAATCACTTCTGCCCGGGCCTGGAGAGTGCCATACTAGTGTGTGTGTGTGTGTGTGTGTGTGTGTATCAGAGTGTGTGTGTGTGTGTGTGTGTGTGTGTGTGTGTGTGTGAGTGTGTGTGTGATGGAGGTGTGGTGTGGTGTGTGTGTGTGTGGATCAGAGTGTGTGTGTGTGTGTGTGGATCAGAGTGTGTGTGAGTGTGTGTGTGTGTGGATCAGAGTGTGTGTGTGTGTGTGTGTGTGTGAGTGTGATTTTAGTGTAAGAGTGTTTTTGTTGTTCTTGGGAAGGGGCATTTTAGAGGTTTAAAGAGGCTTTTGTGTCCGGTTAGTCAGGACCGCTGTCCCTCTCAGGTCAGAGCTTGCCCGCGCTGAACAAGAAGAGCAAGATGAAATTATTCTTCCTTTTTTTTTTTTTTAAAGCCATGTCGCTTTTCCTTGAAGTCATCTCAGAAACATTTATGATCTCTGCAGGACACGAGGGGGGGGGGGAATCCCGGCGTCGGTTATTTCCTGTCCTCCGTCTGACGCACTTTGGGAAAGAGAGGAAAACGGGGGAAGAAGAGAGACGGGGGGGGGGGATCGGGCTGATTTAATCACCGCTGCGCGCCCTTCGCTCGTGCGTCCGGAGCTCACCGCCCCTAAAAAGATCTCGTGGCGGCCCCCGCGCGCGCGGTCTGGCGATGTTTTTTTTAAGCGGATCGGGACACAGGTAATTTCTTGTCCTCCGGGTACCTTTTAATTAGCAACTCATTAGGACCTGTGGAAAAGAAAAAAAAAAACCAGGCCTGAGCTGTTACCCAAATAATGAGCTGAAATTGGGTAATTAAGACCTCGCGGCAGAGTGGAAGCGGGGCGGGGTTGTGCCCCGCTGAGGACAGGACGGCACCTGGTGCCACCCCCGCGACGCGCCAGTCCTGGAAGACCACGCCCCCACCTGGTACTCAGGTGTGCTCTCAAACGAGCCCTACAGCGCCACGCCTCACGGAACCTTCCGGAGATCTGGCACACCTCCCCGGTGGGACCCACGCGGTCAGACTAACCACGAAAACCAGCGCTTCCCCCTTTTTAACTGCTCTGCCGGGCTCAGGCGTGCACGTTGAAAGCAGGTAACTGTGATGCGTCGCATTCACGTCGGTGTTTTAAGGGTTAAAAGTGTGCTAGATTGTGATTGCCCTTAAAACAAAAGGTGGCTCGCCATTAACTTTGTTGTATGTCGCTCTGGATAAGAGCGTCTGCCAAATGCCTGTAATGTAATGTAATGTAATTTAAAAAAACGAACAAGTTGTATCACTGTAGACTGGAAAATAGGTTGGGAAAATTTTAATATTTCAGCTTGTTTTTTTTCCACTTTCTAGAGCAACCTCGATTCTCTAAATTTGTGGAAAGTGTAGCGCGGAAGGCAGAAAAAAGGTTGTGAAACACTGCTCCAGAGGGAGCTAAAGACCAGGCCCTGTATTCATAAAGCATTTCAGAGCAGGAGCGCTTCCACCCGTCTGCGTCCTTAACCTCTTCTGCTTTGAGCCAAAGGGCTAAAGTGATCTGAGAGACCTCGTCCGGGGGGGGGCCCAAGAGGGCCCAACTTTCCCCCTGTCTGTAACCCTAACTTTATCCATTATGAGCTAAAGGGCTGATCTCAGATGCTTTATGAATACAACGCAGACCCCGGTTTCTCCCCCTGACCGTGTTCTGACCTTTGTGGGCCGTGAGCTGACAGTGAAATACTGATCTCTGATCGGCGGTGGCGGTAGTTTTGGGAGTCGACGCCGCCACTTTCAGGTTGCTCTGCGAATACGTAATTGGGGGGGGGGGGGGGGGGGGGGGTTGTTTTTTTTTTACGTCAAATCGCTGGGCTTGACAGCGCCGACTTTTCCGAAGAAGCGATCAGAGCCTCCAAATCCAGACGGAACCCGGTGTCAAAGCTCAGCTCAGCTCAGCTGGGGGGGGGGGGGGGGGGGGCGCGGGTTGGAAACTCGAAACGAGACAGATCCCCCCACCCCCCGCCCCCCGCCCCTTCCCACAGGACGGCTCCGCTCCCCTGAGCCGTCGGCGGATTATCAGCTCGGCTGTCTTTGTGATTCACAAACAGGCTCAGTTACTTAGCGGAGGTGAGCGCAGGTCTAATCCCGCTCGCCGTCGTTGCATATCCGACAGCCGATGGGGGGAAAAAATAACGAAATAATAATTCTGTGGACTGTACACACGTGGATTTTTTTTTTCCTTCCCCTGGCTGATTCCCAGACTGACACCGCGAGTGATTTGTGAACCTGTCTGGCTGGCCGACCGATTGGCTCGCAGAGTCACCGCTACATCACGGTGGGGTGTTGGGGTGGGGGGGGAGGGGTGGGCTGAAGGACATCCAATTTTTTTGGGATCCCACAGTCACACCCTACCCACCCACAGATGAATGTAGGAATTAATTGACCTACCCACTTAGCCGCTGACCTATGCCCGAACGCTTCCCTGTTTGCTGAACCCTTCCTGTCATACCCCTTTAACTCCGCCCCTTACCCCTGTCATACCCCTTTAACTCCGCCCCTTACCCCTGTTATTCCAATTGTGCTCCACCCCTTTCCCCTGTCATACCCCTTAGCTCCACCCCTTTCCCCCGTCATACCACTTAGCTCCACCCCTTTCCCTGTTATACCTCCTTAGCTCCACCCCTTTCCCCTGTTATACCCCTTAGCTCCACCCCTTTCCCCGTCATACCCCTTAGCTCCACCCTTTCCCTGTAACCTAGCCCACCTCTATCCCCTTAGCTCCACCTTTCCCTTCATACCCTTAGCTCCACCTTCCTGTCATACCACTTAGCTCACCCTTCATGTACTCCTTAGCTCCACCCTTTCCCTGTTTTACTTAGCTCCACCCTTCCGTCATACCCTTAGCCCACCTTCCTGTAACCTCTAGCTCCACCCTTCTCTGTCTACCTTAGCTCCACCTTCCGTAACCTACTCCACCCTTCCGTTATATCTAGCTCACCCTTCCCTGTCATCCCTAGCTCACCTTTCCGTTATATCCTTAGTCACCCCTTCCGTCCCTAGTCCACCTTTCCGTTTACCTCCAGCTCGCCTGCTCACCTTGATCCCACTGCTGTAGCTAAAGGGTCGATGCAGCATGTAGACAGGAGGGGGTTGGGGGGGGGGGGAACAAGAAATATTTACAGATCCATCTCTGTGATTTACCCCCCAACCCAAAAACAAAAACCCTGACACACAACAATGAAGGAGTATAAAAAGGTGGGAGAAAGGGAGGGAAGGAGGAAGAGGAGCGGGGGGAAAAGAATGAAAAGAGAAAATGGATTCAGAAAGCTCATCAATGGAAGCGCGCCAGCCTCTCAGCTCATGGGGCGTGTTTGTCTTTCTCAGATCAATAGCCCCCGCATCGATGCCCTGAAAGACAATTTATGAGGCATAAAGGACGGGGCTGCCGGCTTTCCAAACACACACTCCACCCCCCGCCCCCCCCCCCACCCCCCCTACGGAAGCAACAGCCAGTAAACACGCGCACGCTTGCCAGCACGGTCGAGAGAGAGAGAGAGCGAGGAAGAGGGAGGGATGGGGGACAGCTGCATGTCTGGCCTGGGGGGGTGGGGGTGGGCGTGGGGGCGGGGGGCGGGGGGGGTGGTGATTGAGGGTCGTCCGCCACCCCGCGCAGATGGCACTGCTGCCAGCAGATGCCAGCCAGCCAGCCAGCCAGCCAGCGCGGGAGGACTGATTACAGTTTTC
Source organism: Anguilla rostrata (assembly GCF_018555375.3). Lineage (NCBI taxonomy): Eukaryota > Metazoa > Chordata > Actinopteri > Anguilliformes > Anguillidae > Anguilla > Anguilla rostrata. The sequence goes on along the minus strand of NC_057933.1, from coordinate 4,761,466 downwards.
CGAAGCTCGCCCAGGTAAATAAAGGGAATAAACGACAACAACTGGAGATGAATAACCGGCCGGGCGGAGGGATACCAGGTCGATAGCTGGCGTGGCGCGGCGCCCCCGGCCCTCAGGGGTTGGCGGTTGAGCTGAGAGAGGGCCGCGGTGGCCGGGTTAGGACTCACCTGGTGGCGGTCAGGATTACCTGGTGGCGGTCAGGCTCACCTGGTGGCGGTCAGGATTACCTGATGGCGGTCAGGATTACCTGGTGGTGGTCAGGCTTATCTGGTGGCGGTCAGGGTTACCTGGTGGTGATCAGGCTTACCTGGGGGCGGTCAGGACTCACCTGGTGGCGGTCGTGGTGGTCGGCCATCGCTGAAGCGTAGCACTGAAGCATAGCGCATCGCTGCTGTCGGGGGCGGGACAAACACAGCAGAGCGGGGCTCCCAAGTGGCTCGCCCCGTTAAGGCGCTGGGCTAGTGCGTGGTGGACGGGGCCCCGCGGTCCGGTACCAAGTCCAGACTGTGCCGTCGCTCACTGTGGCTGGTAGACCTGTCGCTAGTTCTGTGAGGGTTTTTTTGGTTGGCCAGGGTGACACCTGCAGCCCCCACTCCCCCCTCCACCCACTTCCCCAGCTGGTCAGGCGCCTGCAATATCCACCTGTTGGGCTTCACAGGAAGTGACGTCATCTGAGTGAATTTGATTCGTGCAACCGTGCGAATCATGACCTTGAAGGCGGGCACGTGCCTGTCCGCGTTCTCCTGGATTAATTGCAGACGTTGCGGCAAGGAAACGCTCTCCAGAAATATGATCGGGCAGTCCAAAATGGATATAAAAAGCGGGGGTGATACTATGGCACCCTAAGAATAAGTGATGAGGAGAACAGACCGTTCAGCCCATCTAGAACATAAGAATCCATAATGAGGAGAACAGGCCATTCAGTCCATCTAGAACATAAGAAAATAGGAATCCATAATGAGGAGAACAGGCCATTCAGCCCATCTAGAACATAAGAAAATAGGAATCCATAATGAGGAGAACAGGCCATTCAGTCCATCTAGAACATAAGAAAAAAGGAATCCATAATGAGGAAAACAAGCCATTTGGCTTATTCTAGGCTCACCGTTTAGCCACAGTCTAGAGAGTATCCAGCACTGCCTCATCTGCTTGACAATCCAGATGTCTCATCCTCTGCTACATGACCCAGCAAGCTGTTCTGCACGCCAGGCTTTTTCCCACGCAGCTCTCTCTCTCTATGCGTGCTAAACACACTGAAATCAGCTCGCTGGGAAATGACCAAAATGAACGCACCCGTGAATTACAGCCGAAGAGGCGGAGGCATGGGCCGTGCGGAAGGTGGCGCAGAGCTGGGGTGGGATAGGGTGTGGTTGGGGAGGGTGTGGGGGGCAGCAGTGTGGTGCAGGTGGTTGTTGAACTGGGCCTGAAGCTCAGCGGTTGCAGGTCTCAGCGTTCTGTGTGAACTTCCGTCACGTGAAGGAGTTAATGTAAGCCGCTAGATAACAGCGTCTCCCAAATAAGAAATCAATAATTATTTAATTACTTTTTTATACGCATCAGCAGCACTAATGGCTCTGGACGTTACAGGGGAAATAGGAATCGTGGGTCACGGTGTGTCATCAACACGGCGTCTAGCTTCCTTCCGACTGTCGACAGATAACTCCACTCCCCACGTTTACATCACTTCCTATTACTCCACTCCCCACGTTTACATCACTTCCTGTCTTCTTATCCCCCATAAATCATCCATCACCCCCCACCCCCCACTCCCCTCCTCCCCCTGCCCCCCACTCCCCTTCTCCCCCCACTTCCGCCCAACTCCCCTCCCTCCCATTTCCCCCCCTCTCCCCTCCTGCCCCCTCCCCCCAACTCCCTTCCTCCCAACTCCCTTCCTCCCCCTCCCCTCCTCCCCCTCCTCCCCCCTCCTCCCCTCCTCCCCCTCCCCTCCTCCCCTCCCTGCCCTCCAAACCCCAACCCCTTCTGCCCAGCCAGAGACTAATTCCCCCTACAACTGTCTATCTACTTCAAACAAGGCCTGTTTTTCAGCATATCAGTGGTGAAGGGGGCCAGCAGTAGAGCTCCATGGAGCCCTAGAGAGAGAGAGAGGAGAGAAAGAAAGAGAGAGAGAGAGAGAGGGAGAGAGAGAGAGAGAGAGAGAGAGGGGGGGAATGCATGCCTTTGCATGACAATGAGAAGACCATTCAATTAGCAGCATTTTATGGGCTTGATGTTAATGACCTAAGACAAGCAGAAGGATCCTGGCCTTTCCCTGATTAAAATGGAGAGAAGGGGGGTGGTGGAGGGGTGGGAGAGAGGGGGCGGGTGGTGGTTTAAGGGGGTGCAGACAAACAGACAGTACTGGAGCTATTAAAATCCCTTTATAACCCAGTGCAGGGAAACGAGGTCGGCATGTTCTCGCATTCCAGTCGCCTCTGAGTGTCGTTCTCAATGTCGTCGGAATTGGACTGTACCACTTACGAGGATAAGGAGGGGGGGGGGTGGTTAGGGAGGTAGGATTCCACAGAGGGTTCTTCCATCATGGTGTCTATGGAGGGGTGGGGGGGGGGGTGTTTTTTTTTATTTCCATGCATGAATCAAGATGTCATGCGATAAGTCGTCGAGCGCATTTATTCCGTTTTATCGATTTTTAAAAATCTTTTTGTGTGTTCGTTCACCCCGTTAGTGGTTTCTGTTTACTGAATCCACTCCAGGAAAAATGTTTGAACTCGTGAATAAATCTTGTAATTTGTCACTGATAAAATTTATTGATTACAGTCCAATTAAGCCACCGTCATTGTTAATGTTTCACAATTTAGAAGCATATGCTCTGCTAAAAAATATCACTGTCATTCATCATAATGACACTGACACTGTTTATCATGATAATTTATTATCTGTAACTTTGAATTGTAACTGTAAGCTTTTTTCAGACACCGTAGCTCAGATCTGAAGTCACCCTCTGCTCAAGAGATGATTTTAATTGTATTTTTTAATTAAAACTGCCAACAAGAGACAGTCAGAATCCATCATATGCATCCCACCGCTGGTTTGTAGCTTAAATACCAGAATGTCTCATTTAAAGATACCAGCGTCAACAAGGGAACATCAGACAGAGCCAGGTAATTCAGATAGACAGCACTGTGCATAAGTGGGTGTGCGCGTGTGTGTGTGTGTGTGTGTGTGTGTGTGCAATCCTCTCTTTCCCTCTAGGCAGTGCACTTGTGAGAGTGCAGAAAGACGTGTGTGTGTGTGCAGTCCTCTCTTTCCCTCAAAGCAATGCACTTGTGAGAATGCAGAAAGATGTGTGTGTGTGTGTGTGCAGACAAGCAGCATAATTGTAGTTGTACAAAAACAAGCACTGACATTAATGCTGCAAAGGCCATTTGGAGCAGTCTTGAAGTCATCTGTTAAAAAAAAAAAACTAAATAAAAAAAAAAAACACACACAAAAACAGAGATGGACAGTTTTGACATCCAGGGAGAGGAGGACGGTGCGGAGGGGGGTTGGGGGCGGGATGGGGGTGGGGGGGTGTGTTGAGACGCTTGCCGTATTTTTTAATCACATCATTGTCTGGTGTGTTTCTGTCTCTGTTGCACAAGTTTCTTTCTTGTTTAATAATGCATTCTGCCGCCACTGACCCACTCAATTAATTTCAAGATGATTCAATGACACGCTATTCTTTTTTTCAACTTCCCCCCCGTCTTTTGTAGGAGAAGTATCAGGGGCAAAAAAGACAAATAAACATTGTGGTTTTAATATTCGAGTAGTTGTGGGAAGGATAAACAAGCGGAGGGAACGGGCAAATATGATTGCTGCGGTAATTAAAGAAGAAGGAGAACGAGAGAGGAGGGGGGGGGAAGGTGTTAGTCGCTGTTGAAGTGAATTTGCGGCAAAATTCACTTACAAAAGGAAATGGAGGAGGATTACAGGGGGTCTGGTGGTTCTTGTGGCACAGGGGCTCTGAGCAGGGACATCGAGTCTGCCTGCCCACACACACACACACACACATACACACACACGCTCTCACATACACATACACGCACATGCACACACACATACACGCACATACACACACAAACACACACAAACTCTCTCACTCACACACACAAATACACACACTCTGTCACTTTCACACACACACTCACACAAACACACACACACTCTCTCACTCACACACACACACACGCATGCATACACACAGACATACACACAAATACACAGACACACACACACATGCACACACACATTCCTTCACAAAAAAAAACATCACCACCCACCACCCATGCCCAGCCCTGGGGCCTGGCCACTTCGGCCTTGCCGAGAACCAACATCTCCCGCCCCCCCCCACCCCATCCTCATCTCTGATCCCCCCCCCCTCCCTCAGCAGTCTCTCTCTCCCCTTGCCCGTGGGCATGTAGTGAAGCAGTGTGGTTCACTGGGCCACAGTCAACCCTCAGACTCAGGGCGGAGTTGGCGGGGGGGTTGAGGGGATTGGCGGACTCGCGGGCGGGGGGGGTGGGGTTGTGGCGATTGGTGCTGCTGGCGGGCGGGCAGGCGGGGGTTCTGGTGCTGAGATCAATCGAGCCGTGCCATGTCTGGAACAAAGTGCCCAGGCCCCCAGTGTTAATGTGGTGGAAATTGCATCTTCAAGGAAACGTGCTTGATGAGATTGCGGGATCAATAGGCAGGGGGCCAGCCACTGGGTGAGAGGGAGAGAGGACAGGGCCTGGCCCAGAATGCCAATGGGCCCCGTGGCTTTGTCACTCGCCCCGTCAATGGAACATGTCACTTCACCGGGGGGCGGGTCACGCCCCTGGGTCCGAACCCCCCCCCCCAGCCAGTACCGCTCTTTAGGCCCAAATAAATTATGTAGAGCCCCACAGCCAATTGGCAGAAGCTAAATCTATCCATAGTTAATGGCATATGGAGGCAATCAGCAGGCTTACAGTACATGCCTTTGCATGTCTGTGAAAGTCTACGCGTGTGCACATAAATATGTATGCACCACGTATATTAGATATATATATGCAAATGCAATTCATTCACTCGTTCGGTCATTCATTGGTGTGCATTTACAGTAAGCAGATAAACTACTGTACCTGTTTATGCATTTAAGCAAATGCACTCACTCTCTTTGGAGAATGTCACGCGTGTACAAGCCGTCTTCTGTGCCTGAACGTACCCACACGTGTCCACACGTATGTACTCCCTGCGCACGTTCACGGACGCCCACTCACACACAGTCATACTTGCGCACACACGCACACACGCGCACATGCGCGCACGCGGCTAGCGCTAGTCCAGCAATGCGGCAGAGGTTTTTTTTTTTTTTTTTTTTCTCCCCCTCTCTCTGCCTGTTTCCATGGCAACAAGCTCTAGTTTCTGGCGCTGAAAAGTGGAAACTGACAGGAAGTCTGAGTGGCCTCGGGGGGGTGGGGTGGGGTGGGGGGGTTGGGGGGTGACGGTAGAGAAAGAGGGATGAGGAGGGGAGGAAAGAGGGAAAAGCAGGAGGGAGGGGGGAAAAAAAGGGAGCAGGTGGATAAGCATAGCATAGTCATGAACCTGTCTGTTTCGTCTGGTTCCTTGTTGGTTTAGATTTGCCGGGGAACCTTTGATTGGCCGACCCGCGAAGCCTCTCCACCCTCAGCTGTCTCACGCAGGCCTGCCTCCGGGGCACGGGCTCTCCGCTGGGCCGCGGGTTTGAGGATGTTTGCTCTTCTCTCTCAGACTCGCTCTCCGTCGCTCAGATTTCCCCGGTATCTCATGACAGCGCCCCCCCTTACAGAACGTCAGTACCAAACACTGCTCTTTCCTCTTTCGGGCCCCCCCGCCCCGGCCTCACCCCCCCCTCCCAGGCCCTGCCCCGGCCCCCTCCCAGGCCCTGCCCTGGCCCCGCGGAGCGGTGCGCTCGTGCCTCGGGGCCTCGGGGGCCCGTCCGCGATGGGCGGCGGAATGTTCCGGAAACAACTTCCACACGCGCGCGGCCTCGAGGAAGTCAGTCCCCCCCCGTGGCTCGGCTACCGGCCCACGCGAGACGCACGCCCCCCCCGTTGTGCGCATCATCGCCCGGCGTCACGCCGTCCTAAAGGTCGCCTGAGTCACGGAGGCGGGCCGCTGGAGGGCCGACGCCCGCGTGCGTCTCTCCGCGTCTCTCCGCGGCGCGCCGTCGTGCTAATCTCCCCGACGAGCGTCTCCCTCCGTCTCGCGTCAAATTGAAATTCAAATTGGCTTTATTAGCATGACAAAGATTGCGCTGCTAAACCACTTGAACATTATTCCTTTAACATTCATTCTATCGCTCTCTCTCTCTCTTTTTCCCAGCTGAATACTTTCTCTCTCTTCTCTCTTCTCTCTCTCTCTCTCTCTCTCTGTCGCCGTATCTCCCCTCCTCATCTCGCTCTCCCTCTTTCTGTCTATTATGACTATTCATCTCCCCTTCTCCATTCTTCTTTCTTTGCCTCCTGTTTCTGTCGTTCTCCACCTCCCGTGTTCCCCCCGTCGCACGCGCCTCATCCCTCGCCTTTTTCTCTTTCTCTCCCGTTCAGTCTCTCCTTTCATATCACTCTCTCGCTCTTGATAGATATTTCTCCATCTACCATCTATCCACCCCTCCCTGCTTTTACTGTCATCATTTCTTCACTATCTGCCTCTTTTCCACCCCCTCATTCTTCTCTCTCTCTCTTTTTATTTTTTTTACACATTCCCTCCCTCCCCTTCACTCTCTCAATTGGTCGTCCGCTCTCTGGAAAATATCCAAAGTGGCAGTGTGAGTCACACTGGGGGCCCTACCCCCCAAACAGCACCCCCCCCCCCCCCAATTCACCTCATCTCACTGCCCTCCCAGCCCTCCTCTTCTCCTCCGTCGACCTCCCTCCATCTCTCTTCCTCCTTTGCTCATTTCATTATTATCATTCCTCTTTGTCGCTTTTCTTCACTTTGAATAACAGCTTCAAATGGGCCAGGATGACATATCAAGGGTAGTCCCAAAGCACTTGGCTGTAAAAAAAAAAAAGAAAGAAAAGAAAACAAAAACCAAAAAAAAAATGACAGAAAAAAGAAAACATTCAGGAATGAAAAGAACCTGTTTCTGAAAGAGCAAAAAAAAAAGAGGTTGGTCCTTGCAGGGTTTTTTTTCTCTTCAGATCCCTAGCCTGTCAAATGTGCAGGTTAATGCTCCTTGTGGGTAATTCAAGAGGTGGAGGAACGTTTGAAGTGACGGGCGCAGACGCTCAGAGCACCTGGAGCGTAAGGGTCAGTGACCTCCGGGGAAAGAGTGTGTCAACGCTACAGAGGAAGAAGTGCGCGTGCCGCAAGGTCATCTGTCCGTCTTCCCAGGGGGCGGCCATTTTAGCCAGCGTTCCAGGGCAGGCGGGAGTGACCTAGCCTGAGGGCAAGCTGATAGGACGCAAGCAGCAGTGGCGGGGACATTTGTACGCGCCCCGGATCGTTTCGTATCCCCCCCCCCCCCCACCCCTCCCCCCGCGGGAAGCGTGTAAACACTCTTTGTCGTCGTGCCGACGGGCTGCGAACATCAAGGGTCGGGAAAATGGCGGCGGCGCGGTCAGAGGTCAGGAGTTCGGTCGCCGAAGGCTGCGCGACCCTTGCCCTCGCGCGGCAGACTCGCCGTACGGTTGTCATAGGAACTTCCTCTGTTTCCCCAGCGCTCTCTCTCCGACCCCCAGTCATTAGGGCAGGTCTTTTCCTGCCAACGCATCTTAATTTAGCCTCTACTGAATCCTTCCTTCCTCTTTTTTCTCTTTCTATTGCTATTTCACCTCTCATTCCTCTCTTCCTATTTCCCCCTCTGACTTGTCAACAGGGGGTCTCTCAATGTTCTCTTGTTGTTCGTCCCAGAGGAACAAATCTTAAGATTTTCCGAGTTGTACCGGTCTCCTCCGTTTTCAAAACTTCAAAAAAAAGGCAGTTGGTGCCTCGGTGACGCAACAGAAATGGCCTCTTGCTCCCCCTCGTCTGCCGTTTGCTCTAATTAACATCATTTGCATTTAAACGGAAGTATTGGGGACGCTCTTCTTTTGCCGATGCGTGTGACGGGCTTGATTGTCTCTGGGTTTTGCGATGCTGAAAATAACCGCGTGATCATTGTGTGCATGTAAACGGGCTCACTGATGCTGATGCTGAAGGGTTTTAACTGGTCAGCCCTCCCCCACCCCCACCCCCTCTTCCTCACCATCTTCCTCTATCACATCTCCCCCCTCTCTCCTTCCCTCCCTCCCTCCCTCTCTCCCTCTCTCCTCACCCCATTATTACGCACACCTCTCACTTGCCCTGCTGGAGATTTGTACATCACCCTTCGTGTTTCTCAAGACCTCAAAGTACCCTCTCCCTTCTTCCCAGATTCCCCCCACCCCCCCACCCCCACACCCCCAGATCCCTTCTCCCTGCATCAATTAAAGTATCTGGCTTACTCTAAGCCCCCTCTCTCCCTCTTGGGAATTGGCAGACTGTCCCAGTCTCCCCCCCTTCCCTCTTCACTTTCCCGCTCACACATGGCTTCTCTGTATCCGAGGCAGATGCCGTGGCCCCTTGGTATCTCATTTGCCCACTATGTGTGTCTAAGGCAAACGGTGTGACCCCATAGTATCTCATTCCCCTCTGTGTGTCTAAGGCAAACGGTGTGACCCCATAGTATCTCATTCCCCTCTGTGTGTCTAAGGCAAACGGTGTAACCCCACAGTATCTCATTTGCCCACTTTGTGTGTCTAAGGCAAACGGTGTGACCCCATAGTATCTCATTCCCCTCTGTGTGTCAGAGGCAAACGGTGTGACCCCATAGTATCTCATTCCCCTCTGTGTGTCAGAGGCAAACGGTGTGTTCCCATGATATCTCATTCCCCTGTGTGCCCAAGGGAGTCAGTGTGACCCCTTGGTATCTCCTTCCCCTCTGTGTGTCCGAGGCAAATGGTATGGCCCCATAGTATCTCATTCCCCCTCTATGTGCCTGAGACAGTCAGTGTGGCCCCATAGTATCTCATTCCCCCTCTATGTGTCTGAGGTAGTCAGTGTGACCCCATAGTATCTCATTCCCCCTCTATGTGTCTGAGGTAGTCAGTGTGACCCCATAGTATCTCATTCCCCCACTATGTGTCTGACGTAGTCAGTGTGACCCCATAGTATCTCATTCCCACTCTATGTGCCTGAGACAGTCAGTGTGGCCCCATAGTATCTCATTCCCCCACAATGTGTCTGAGGTAGTCAGTGCGACCCCATAGTATCTCATTCCCCCACGATGTGTCTGAGGTAGTCAGTGTGACCCCATAGTATCTCATTCCCCTTCTATGTGTCTGAGGTAGTCAGTGTGACCCCATAGTATCTCATTCCCCCTCTATGTGTCTGAGGTAGTCAGTGTGACCCCATAGTATCTCATTCCCCCTCTATGTGTCTGAGGTAGTCAGTGTGACCCCATAGTATCTCATTCCCCCTCTATGTGTCTGAGGTAGTCAGTGTGACCCCATAGTATCTCATTCCCCCTCTATGTGTCTGAGGTAGTCAGTGTGACCCCATAGTATCTCATTCCCCCTCTATGTGTCTGAGGTAGTCAGTGTGACCCCATAGTATCTCATTCCCCCTCTATGTGTCTGAGGTAGTCAGTGTGACCCCATAGTATCTCATTCCCCCTCTATGTCCCTGAGGCAGTCAGTGTGACCCCATAGTATCTCATTCCCCCTCTATGTGCCTGAGACAGTGTGACCCCATAGTATCTCATTCCCCCACTGTGTGTCCGAGGCAGATGGCTCTGCTAACACCAGCACATATTCCGTACGGGAGGCAGATACTCAGATCTCCCTCACCCTCAGAGCCAAAATATATTCCGAGTTTGATGCATCCTCCAAAAATTCATCAAGGGGGCCTGGCCTGTGTACAGTACCGTAGAAACTGACGTTCTGCATTGCAGCACCGGGAAACCCCTGTTGCCAAGAGCTGGAAACCCGCATTTTTCACAACCAGAACCCTCCTGGTGTTCCGAGGCGGGGGGGGAGGGGGGGGGTGGAATGGGTCGCAGGAGTTGGATATCTGGCGAGCCTTAGAAAATCTGTGCCGACAGGCAGCGAAAGCACTCGAGCAACATGGCTTCCGCCGGGCTCGCCCATTCACATCCAAAATAATCGGACCGCCCCCCCACCGGATCCTTTTTTTTAAAAAAAACTCTCATACGGAAACAGTGTGGGCGAAAAAAAAAAAAAGGGCACTACCGTGGCTTCGGGCCTGGACTTCTCACTGAATTGCTTCTCTTGCCAAAACAGCCCTCTGGACGTGGGTAGAGAGAGGGAGGGACTGTTTGCTGCGGAAAGAAAGAAAGAAAAAAAGAAAAAAAAGGCCTGTTTCAGCAGAAGTTTTGCACCGTTTGTCGTAAACACTGATCAGCAAAAGTAACTAAGTCCTACCCCTCGCGTCTGCCAGCTGGTCATTCTCCCTAAATCAAATCCGTGGCGTTTATGGGCATTGTATATCGTACCTATGCTTGGGCTGCAGTCTGCTGTAATGGATAGGGAACTGAGGCCTGTAACTCAAAGTTCGCACGTTTGATTCCCTGCTAGGTCCCGCTGTTTCACCCTTGAGCGTGGTGCTTATCGTGAATTGCTTCAGTAAAAAAAAAAAATTATTATCCAGCTGCGTAAATAGATTGTTTGTAAAAATAATTATAAAAAAATGAGAAATCTGTGCTATTTGCCCTGCTGAATGCCAAACTATATAAATAAAATCTGCTTAACGGTTTTTTGATAAGGGACAGATGCAATTAAAACATTGACTAATTGAATCAACGACAGTCATCGAACCATTGCACTTTATCCTGCACTAATTTTTAAGATGTGTTTTAAATACCGGAGGAAAAACATAATGGTAAAAGAAAAAAGAAAACCTGCAAAAATAAAAGGACATTTTAAAGGTTTAGACGTGATTGCCCACTTGATTTTGCACTGAACCTTCATCTATCTGATCTGGTGTGCTTTCTGTGATTAGCATACACATTATTTGTACACAGCTCTGTACAATCCTTCTGCCACTAGTCAGGCAAGTTCTTGTTTTTTCAAAATGCAGAGAATAGTAGGCACATGTGTGGGTGACAGTTACTAATCTTGGGGCACGGGGTGCCCCCTGCCAATCAGAGGGCTTGTGGCTCTCCCTTACAGGACTGTAAACTGCGTAATCCCCGTCTGAATGCTCGATTGCTTGTGTGATGTGGCTTTTTATTCTGCAGTCATTTTTTTTTTTTTTTGAGGCGCTGTCACTTTAAGATGAGTCGTGCTCCTTTAATTACAGTGACATCACGCCAGCGCGTTAATCGGAACGGGTTAGGGGCGGCAGAAATGTCAGCGCGGGAATCCTAGCGGCTGGTCGCGCACGCACGCACGCACGCACGCACGCACGCACGCACGCACGCACGGCCTCCGCCAGCTCTGCGGCGCTCGGCCGTTGCGTAACACCACTGCACTCTGGGAAAGAGGAGGACGAATAGAATGTTGCAGTTTTAGAATGCTGCAGCCAGCCAATCAGAGGAGGCCCTTCGAATCTCCTTTAAAAGTAAGCTGCTTTTTACCTGCAGCATGTCCAATCAGTGGAGGCACCTTGGAATGGTCCGTTTTCAAACTGTAAGGGCCCTCCCCCTTTGGACAAAGGTCAGGTAATGCGTTATAAAGCTATGCGTGGATGAAGGTGTCAACTGTTCTAGATTTTACGAAGCGTTCCTCCTACCGCAATTGGCACACCTGATTCACCAATCTAGCAGCTCAACCGGTTCTGGAGTTGAATGAGGTCATGCTTTTAGGAAACTATTCTCCACAGTAGCAGCTCGAGATGTCTTGCAGTTGATGGGCTGGTGTGAAAACTACAGGACGGTAGATCTCCAGGAACAGGGTTTGGGCAGCCCTGCTGAAACGGCTTCTCCTCTCAGAAGATCTCCGTTTCTGACTGAAGCTTTTCCTACAAAACCTCGTCTGTGCCTACAGGGATGCTGTAAATGTCAGTCATTTCATCTGTGTTTAAAAAAGAAAAAAGAAAAAAAAAAAAAAAACAACAGCCTGCTCAGAAGACAAGGTCTCAGATCTCTCTGGTGTAATGTACACGGAGGAACAGCAGGGGGCGATAGAGGTGAGGCCACCTGAGTTTTGTTGCCCTTCGCTATCAAACACGTCTCTCTCGTCCCCCGCTTGTCAGAAAATAACTTTGCTCACACTTCTTAGCCCCCTTTGCAGGGAGGTCTTTAGCTCACACGTCTCACGTGTCATGGCTGCCCCTCTTACTTCTCGCTCCTGTCCACTGGGGTTTTTAACCTTTGACCTGTCTTGTATCGCCTCCATGACCCCCCCTGACCCCAATCTGCTGTTCCGAACCCCGCTCTCCCCCGGTCTCCCCCGCCAGCCCTCCCCCCCCCCCCCACCCCCACCGTCACCGGAGGCTTCAAAGTTGGGGCGGCCCCGGGCCCCGCTTCAGGAGTTCTTTTTGAAGTAAAGTTCACGGCGTAACATTTCGCCAGCGACTCATTTCTCTGCCTTTTTTCCTTGATTTCCTATTGATTTCCTTCCGTCTCGGTAGGATGAAGAAGCAAAAAGGGGAAGACAGAGAGAAAGGGGGGATGCGAGAGAGAAAGGGGGGGGGGGAGAGAGAGAGAGAGAGAGAGGGAGAGGGAGAAGGAAAGAAAGAGCGGGAGATCGATACCGGTGTGACCTCCCGTGGGGGTATCGGTCGGGTGCGTTTGAAAACAATCGTTAACCGATTCCACCCCGCCGGTCTGTGCAGAAACACTAAACTACCGGGTCCTGATATGTGCAGAAACACTAAACTACCGGTTCCTGATATGTACAGAAACACTAAACTACTGGCTCCTGATATGTGCAGAAACACTAAACTACCGGGTCCTGATATGTGCAGAAACACTAAACTACCGGCTCCTGATATGTACAGAAACACTAAACTACCGGTTCCTGATATGTACAGAAACACTAAACTACCGGCTCCTGATATGTACAGAAACACTAAACTACCGGCTCCTGATATGTGCAGAAACACTAAACTACCGGGTCCTGATATGTACAGGAACACTAAACTACCGGGTCCTGATATGTACAGAAACACTAAACTACCGGGTCCTGATATGTACAGAAACACTAAACTACCGGCTCCTGATATGTACAGAAACACTAAACTACCGGCTCCTGATATGTACAGAAACACTAAACTACCGGGTCCTGATATGTACAGAAACACTAAACTACCGGCTCCTGATATGTACAGAAACACTAAACTACCGGGTCCTGATATGTACAGAAACACTGAACTACCGGGTCCTGATATGTACAGAAACACTAAACTACCGGCTCCTGATATGTACAGAAACACTAAACTACCAGCTCCTGATATGTACAGAAACACTAAACTACCGGCTCCCGTGTCCTTTCTGCAAAGAGCGCGGTCCAGACGTCCCGATTTTCCCACAGTTTTCTTTGCACTTTTTCCGTATTGGATTCCCAAACTTTCGTTTTAAAACGATAACAACAAAAAAAAAAAACCACACAAAAAACAGCATATCAATACCCGTGCGCGAGATTGCACAAAAGCTGGGCGGGAATTGGTGACATTCGGCTTATCCTGTTGCTGAGGTAGTTTGGCCTGCCCTCCCCTCCCTCCCCTCCCCCCCCCCCCCCCGCATCGCTGATGACATCACTGGCTAGAGTTCCCATGAGGCTTCAGTTCCTGGCGCTCTCCACGTTGCACGGACAGCGATGGATGGGGTACAGGCCGAGGCGGAGTGAACTTTTAATTAGCATCATTTGTTTTATTTCGCCTCTGTCCGGCCCCGGCTCACAGCACCGGGTCCACAGCTGAATGAGAATAGCCAGGTGGACAGGCGCGTCCGTGCTCAAACACGTCCGCCCCCGGGGACTCGAACCCACAACCTTCGGGTGCGAGTTCCCTTCCCGCGGCTCCTCCTCCTCTGCACACCGCGCGCTGACCTTCGTGAGCTCTTTCTGTCTTTCACGCTTCCCTCTTCCCTTATTTTCCATTTTTCCCAGGGTGCATTTCTTCTGTCGTTTTCTTTCACCTCCCCTTCCCCCTCTCGCACGGCCGGCTCATCCGTTCTTCTTTCCCGCCATTGGCCAAGCGTGTAAATGGCGAGCAGATCGGGCTCTTGTCACCGTCCGTCCGGCGCCGCCCCCCCTCCGCGTCCTCGTCCCCCCCCCCTCCCGGACCGTCCTCCAAGCCCCCCCCAGCCCCCCCCCCATCGGTGGCATTTCAGGCATCACGCGCCGCGGTTTCCTCCGGCCGCCGGACGAGTTAATAATGGCGGTAATAACCGCGAAAGGGCGCCGCGTTGGCGCGCCGTACCCCGTACCCCGCGCTCTCTGTCCGACCCGGCGGCACGGTCGCCTCACACGCCGCCGACAAAGGACACGAGAAGATGAAACGCGTGTTTTGGACGCGGCAATTTTGGGCGAGGCCTCTCCACCCAACCCCCCCCCACCCCACCCACCAGCCCCCCGGCCGCTCGCAAACAGCAGCCGACCAATCGTATCGCTCCGCAGTACAGTGACATAACAACGCAGGCTTCATGGCGCCTCTATTGGCCAATGGAACTGCACGTGACCTCGCCAACTGTCAATCAAACTCCCTGCCCCAATCACACAACCGTTACAATGGCAGCTACATCCGCGTGTGTTTGTGGATTCGGATGGGTCCGGGTTCGAGTCCTACCCTGGGCTGCGCGCGCACCTCATCCTCCTTTTCCTCCTCCCCATCCTCATCCTCCTCTTGTTCTTCTTCCCCGGGAAGCCGATGACTTTATTGTGGCTGTAAGTTTTTTCGAGGCAGCTTCTCAGGTTTGTCAGGGATCAATTGATCGATTAAACTTTAACGAGGAGCCGGTGATGAGCGTTCGGCTGGCTTTAAATGTTCTATCCATCACCCCCACCGCTGTCTCTCTCTCTCTCTCTCTTTTTTCCTTCTCCTCCTTACCCTCTCCTGCTCTCTCAATCTCTCTCTCTCTCTCTCCTTTAACTGGTTTAGGGAAGGGAAATTATCCCCTTATTAAAATTTAATTAAAGGCAATTTAACATTTCTTTTTTTAAACACCTTTTTAGACGCTCGGGGTTACCGTTCTGTCAACCTCGCGTCCTCCTCCCTCCGGCGGCTTTACCGCCAACCTCCCGGCCTCCGGCATCTTTACCGCCAAGCCCCCGGCCTCCGGGATCGCCACCTCCTGCCCACGCGTCGCCCGGAGTCCGAACCCCAATTTAATCACCCCCCCCCCCCCACACCCACCTCCCCCTCCCCCTCCCCCTCGGCAGGTAGAGGCAGCGCAGCAGCAGTGCATTGTGGGGGGGGGGACTGGGTCAGTGGCCTATCACTGAAGCTGTTGTCCTGTTTCCTGTAGCTTCCTGTTTGCCGCCCGGTGCGTTCTTCCTTAGCGCTGTGGAGCGCTGAAACCTTACTGGTGCGGTTGCAGTCTGTTGTGAAGGCGATTGTGACAGATGTTTTTGCAAAATGCCTTACGCTGAGAACACACTTTGATTAGATTAGATTTGTTTTAGAGGCCGGGAATTTGGCTAGCATGGCTCCCCCCACCCCCCCCCCCCACCCGTCCTCTCCCCCCCCCCCCCACCCCCCCCCCCACCGGTCCTCTCCCTGACGCTGGCCCAGCAGAGAGAGCAGTGCAGTGGGAGGAAGGATGGCTGTCACAGCCGCTGCTGTGTGTGTACACCCCCCGCCCCCCCCTCCCGTCACACACACACACACACACACACACAAACAGCCCCCCCGGGGCAGTACTGGCTCTCGTTAATGACCCATGACCCGCTACAGTCACAACCGTTACCACGTCCTGAGTAACGGCCTGTGCTGACGGGCCCCAGCCAAAACGGCTGTCCCCAGCAGCACAGCAGCCGGCCAGGCTGCGTCATGGCAACTGTGTGTGTGTGCGTGTGTGTGTGTGTGTGTGTGTGCGTGTGTGTGTGTGTTGTGTGTGTGCGTGTGTGTGTGTTGTGTGTGTGTGTGTGTGTGTGTGTGTGTGCGGTGTGTTTTGTGTGTGTGTGTGTGTGCGTGTGTGTGTGTTTGTGTGTTTGTGTGTGTGTGTATGGGTGTCTGTGTGTGCATGTGTGCTTGTTTGTGTGTGTGTGGATATGTGTGTGTGTGTGTGTGTGTGTATATGTGTATGCCTGCCTGTGTGTGTGTGTGTGTGTGTGATTAACAGGGGCTGCAGTGCTCAGCTGTGGCAGGTACTGCATTTGAAAGGTGCAGGTGAGGTCTCCAGTGACCTCAGGCTCCATACCCACCCCCCCGCCCCCCACCCCCCCCCACTCTCCCAAAACCATTCCCACCGCTAAACATGGCAGGCGTCTGAGCTGTGGCGACGCACGTCCTCTTAACCGAGCCCCATAAATCACAGACCGTGCGGCGGCGGCGGCTTCGCGTTGTCAGGGAAGAGCAGGCGTGAGTCTGGGGCTGGCTGAGGGGGCCAGTGACATAGCATCGCACCGCGTCACTCTCAAAAAAAAAACAGAACGAATAAATAAATAAATAAATAAAAATAAGGGTGCGGGCGGTACGCTGCCAGGGGGGAGAGTTCGGTGTCTGAATGGCGGGGAAGGTGAGACGGGGGAGACAGCCGGGCAATTTCAAGAGGAGAAAAAAAAACGAGGGAGAGACAGAGAGAGAGGGAGAGAGAGAGAGAGAGAGAGAGAGAGAGAGAGAAAGAGAGGGAGGGACAAGGACAGGATGAGACAGCACGGAACAGCGGGGTCCAGAAGGAGAAAAGGGTCAAATCGCTTTCTATTGCAGAAGGGATGAGAGGGAGGGAGGGAGAGAGAGGGAAGGAGGGAGGGAGGGGTTTGTGGTCGTGGGGTCTGATCAATTATTAATGCCATGCAGATTAACGGCAGAGGCAGCGAATGATGTCTGTCTGATGGAGACAGAGAGAAAGAGAGAGAGAGAGAGAGAGGGAGAAAAAGGAGAGGAATGAGACTATGGAGGTCAAAGAGGGAGGATGAGGATGGGGAGAAGAAGAGAGAAGGATAGAGAGAGAGAAGAGAAGGAGGACAGTGAGTGAATGAGACGGAGAAGGGTAACTCGTTTCTTTTGTTTTTTTTCTAGCTCTAGTTTGTTTACTCCGCAGGGAGGACGGCTAGTGTGTGAATCTGGTGGAGGGAGGATATAGGTCCTGTCTCAGACAGACTCGCTGTTCTGTCGCCCCTCTGACCAACTGACAAGCCCCCCCCTCCCCTCCCCTCCCGTCCCCTCCCCCCCCTCCCTCCCACCCCTCCTTGTGGCCACGCCCCCGTCAGTTCGGGGAAAAGCATGTCTGAACTGAAAGCAGAAATCAGTCATGAGTAAACCTCCCTCGAGTGCGGGGGCAAGGCAGGGCCGGGGGGGGGTGCTGTCAATCAGCATCCAACCCCCGCCCCCTGCCCCCCTGCACCCCCCCCCCATCAGGCTCCCATGATGCCCTGCTGCTCTACCCACCGCGGGACCGCTTTGCACCCTCGGGGGGCATCAGTGGGGGGGAGGAAGTGCGGAACGATTTTATTCAGTACACTGTACCGCCCAGTTCGGCAGTCAAGACTTAAGACACCAAAGAGTTAAAACTTCCCCTTAACCCCCCCCACCCCCCCCACCCCCCAAACCAACCCAACCCAAACCCAACCCAACCCTGCCGCGCTCACTGAGTGGAATGAAAGCAGGAATTTTTAGAAATGCTTTTTGAAATGAATATTAAAGTGAAGAAGAAGTAAGAAAAAAAAAAAAACCACTTTGGATGTTTCCTGAGCTTCAGGCTTCTTCTGCAGCTGTACTTACAACGCTGCTATAGCTCCAGGAGCTACGAACAAGGTTCTGCAATTAACTAAAGGAGAAGTGTGGGAGGAAAGGCAGAGAGAGGGAGGGAGGGAGGGGGAGAGAGAGAGAGAGAGAGGGAGAGAGGGATAGAGGGAGGGAGAGTGCGGGAGGGGAAGAGATGGAGGGAGAGAGAGAGAGGGATAGAGGGAAGGAGAGAGCGAGAAGGGAATAGAGGGAGGAAGAGAGAGATGGAGGGAGAGAGGGAGGCAGGGAGAGTGGAGGAGGGGAAGAGAGCAGGAGAGAGGAGGGTAGGAGGGATGAAGAGGTAAGAGGGGGAGTAAGTGCATGAGAGAAAATGCTTGAGGGAAAGAGTGATGAAGAGTGTGAGAGAGAGAGAGAGAGAGAGAAAATGGGGGAGGGAGAGAGGGAGAGAAGAGTGTAAATACAGCACTTAAACACCGACATCTGAGGCTGACCCAGCGGCCGTGGGGGCTGTGGGGGGCTGTGGGGGGCTGTGGGGGGGCTGTGGCATCTTTAGCCTGTTGCCCCCACCCCATCCACCCTAAGCCACCACCTGCACCAGCACCCGGTCATAACTTCATTAGCTCTCCGACCGGAGCGGGGAGAGAGGGAATCAAACCAGCGTTGGAGGGATGCAGAGGGAGAGAGAGAGGGAGAGAGAGGAGAGAGCGAGAGAGAGGGAGAGAGCGAGAGAGAGAAAGTGAGAGTGAGAGCAAGAGAGAGAGAGCGATAGAGAAAGTGAGAGAGAGAGGGAGGGAGAGAGTAAGAGCTGCTTGGCCTGGCTGCTCTGTGGGGCTGTCAGCTGTAGAATAAAAGGTCTGGATTTGTGTGACACATCTGTACAAAATCTCCGTCTGAGAGTTCCTGTCTGTCTTTATCTCAGCCCCCGAGGGGGGGTCCTCTCTCTGTGTCTCCCTATCTCTTTCTTTCCCTCCCTTCCTCTCTCTATCCCTCTCTCCCTCTTGCTTTTTCTCTCCCCCTCTCTCTACCATACTCTGTTTCCTTCTCTCTATCTCTCGCTCTCTTCTCTCCTTTTTTTTTTTGCTCTCTCTGGGGGAGCGGTGGGCGGGGGTGGGGGTGTCGGTGTGTGGGGGGGTGGGGGGGAGGAGGTGTCGTGTGGGGCCTCTTGTCAAACCTCACACACACCGCGCAGATAAGCCTGAGAATTAGAAACGTGGGGGGGTCCAGGGAGGAGAGCTTGGGAGAAGTGGGGGTGCGGGGGGGGTGCAGTAGAGTCATCTGCGGACAAGTTCTGAGAGTTTTCTCAACCAACCCAGCTCAGCTCATTCCTGACACCCGATTGGACCGTTACTCTCCACCTCCCGTTGTGATGTCGATGGGCGGAGTCGACGGGTCGGTTGAGGACACCCGACGAGCTCGGAGAACGACGGCGCAAAAGCAAAGGCTCCCACCTGCGTGTGCGCCTCCGTTCCTGGCACCTGATTGGACCACGGCACTCCACCTCCCAGTGGGGCGGAGTCAACCGTTCGATTTCGGCTCTCGCTCGAGCTGCGTGCGTTTAAAAAAAAAAAAGTGTAAAAAACGAAAAATTAGCCGAGCTTTCCTCCTCCAGCAGCGTCGACTCAAACCTCGTCCCCCCGAAAGTTAAGCCCAAATTGAGGAGCCGTATCGGGACGCCCGGCAGACGAGCGGCGGTCCCGGGCCCCCGCAGGAAGCGGGGGCCGACGCTTAAGATTTAAGAGTCACGCGGATATAAATAACAGCCGCTTCCCGCTTCCCGCAATCTCAAAATTACGTTTTTTTTTTTTTTTTCCCAAAATCCGTAAATCAGCGGCAACTCAGCTGCCGCCAATCCGGCGGATTTGGAAGCAGCCGGTGAGAGGTGTTTCCGAGTTCCCCCCCTCTCAGCGAGGGGGCCGGGTTTACAGCGGATCGCGGCGTGAGCCCGCCGCGTATTTGCCGGCGGCCTCCGAGCGCATTACCCAGCGTGCAACTCGTGGCAGAACGCTGACGGGGGGGCTCTCAGCCCTTCCACGGCTACGCGCTGAATATTTATCTTCTTTTTTTCTTTTTTTAAATAATTTTTTATGTACAGTTCTGCATTTTAATGCCCTTGCCCTTTTCACACCGATACTGAGACGCTGGGCCGTGAAAAAAAAAATAAAAGAACATTTTAATAATGAATCAATAAATGCTGAATCATGCTGCATCTGTAATGTGAAGTAATTGCAGGGATTCTGGAAGGAGAAAAGGCAGTGCACTCTGGGATACCTATGATGTAATGCGGACGTGGCAGTGCGTGGAAGTCAACCCTATTGTTCTAATACATTGATTTTATTAATTCATCATTTTTTTTTTATTTGGCATCTTTAATCCCAGCCGAGGTTGGAAGGCGCAATTCGCGAACCGAGCGTACAAGCGTCTGCAAACCACGTGCCAGCATTCGCAGACCGTGTACAGGCATGCATGTGCAAAAGGATTAACCTCACTTACTTTCTCTCCAACAGAGGTGAAGAGTATGTACATCCCAGTAAATAAAAATAAAAATAGGACAGTTTTATAGAAATGTGCATTGTGTCCAGTTATCTTTTTATAAATCGAAAGTGACTAAACATAGACTGAATATCAACAAACTTTTTTGTTTTAGCATTTTAACCCTTTTTGTTCTCTCCGCGTTATGAAGGCGCCCTACGTCCACAGTCATAAATGGCCCACCAGTGACAGACCGCCCGTGATAAAGCCTCTTCATTGAGTTTTACACCCCAAATCAATATTTTTCATGTAGAAACAACCTGTCGCTCATCATTAAATCAGTGAATGACTGTTTTCCTACTTCACAGTCCGGAGAGACAGTTCTTCTTCAGTCTACATCTCTCGTTTTTTACTGCAAAACACATAATCGATATTTTTTTTTTCTCGCTGTAATAGATGTGTGGCACTTAACTTTGATGATGCCTTCTGATTTCATAACTGCAGGGTTAAAACAGACTCATAAGACAATCTTTGTACCTTGATGATATATCACCTTTTTTTTTTTAATACAAAAAGGGAAGTAACTTTTTCTAATGGTAGTGTCCCTCCAGGAAGAATTATCGAATGTCATGCTGGAAAAAAAAAGAGAAATACATTTTGAGGGTTGTCACTGCTGTTAAACTCAGGATAGGGCGAGGTTAGGTTTTAACCCCAAGGACAACACAGAGGTTAAGTTAAGTTAGATCAAAAGGTGTAGGTTCCATATACAGTACAAATATGCAGTGTAAACATACACATACACTAATTATTATCCTAATTATATACGAATAATTCAGGAGTATTATCGGATTATGTGACAGCACTTTGTCACTGGTGTAAGGCTGGTAGAATGTTTCTACATCACATCTGTAAGTGGCATGGTCATCACGTATTCTGTCTTCCACTGTGGCTCCTAACTCTGAAGATGGAGGCGCCGATGTTCTCGCAACAGTTGCCTCTGGACTGCTAAGAGCGGCTGGCTAATCGAATTAGCGCAGTGCCCGCGGCGTGCGGTGTAGCTCTTTAAAAGGCCGGGAGGATCTCGGTCCCGCTCTACGGTCACACCCGTGTGCTCTACCCGTGTGTGTGTGAGATGCGGGGCGCGTTTTAAAAAAAAAAAAAAAAAAAAGGCCAGCGAGGACCCGGCTCCAGAGGTTTCGGGGGCGAGTTTGCACCCATGCTCTCGCCCGCACGCTACGCTACGCTAGACGCGGTCGAACAGCAGGAGCTTCCGCCGCGGTCGCGACGGGGGGGAATGGCGCTGTAGTTTCGCCCATCGGTCTTTCTGGCGGTAACGATCGCGGTAGCCTACGCAAAACCCCCCCGCTCCATCCCCCCCCCCCCCCTCCATCCATCGCACGCTGCAATGAGACTTCATGCATCTCTGCTGGAGGAAGAAGGGGTGGGCGCAGGGGTTTGGAAGGGGGGGGTGGGTGGGTTTTCTTATGTAGCAACAGCACTCAGAGTGGCTCTGTCAGGCAGCTGAATGGCCCCGTATCGATTGCTTCAGCTCAATGCTCTTTGTCTGAAGAACAACGGGGAGGAGAAGGAGATGAAGAAGAAAGAAAGAAAGAAAAGGAAAGAAAGGAGGAACAAAAACATGCGATTGCGATACTCGCAGCAGGTTGTGTTGGTTGTTACGGAAGGGGAGGCCTGTTTGTTTCACTTCGCGAGCCCTTCCCCCCCCCCCGCCCTACCCTCCCTCTCTCCCTCTTTCCCTCCCTCCCTCTCTCTCCTCTTTCTCTCCTTCCCTCTCTCTCCCTCCCTCCCCCTCTCCCCCTCCCTCCCTCCCTCTCTCCTTCTCCCATCTCTTTCTCTCCCTCTCTCTCTCCCCCTCTCTCTCTCCCTCCTCCTCCCTCCTCCCTCTCTCTCTCCCTCTCTCTCTCTCTCCCTCCCTCTCTCTCTCTCCCTCTCTCTCTCTCTCTCCCCCTCTCCCTCTCTCTCTCCTCTCTCTCCCTCTCTCTCCCCCTCTCTCCCCCTCTCTCTCCCTCCATCCCCCCTCTCTCTCTCTCTCTCCCTCCTCTCTCTCTCTCTCTCTCCTCCTTCTCTCTCTCTCTCTCTCCACTAACTGAGATGAAGAGGGAGCCTCAGACGTGGGGTTTGTTCATTTCGTTGTCGGGGGAAACCGCGATTTGTGTACCCAGTCTTCCAGCGCTGCCTGGTTCGCCTTCGCATACAAAGGGCCCAACACACACACACACCACCACACACACACAGCACGCACGCACCACGCACACACACACACACACACACAACCACACACACACACACACACACACACACACACACACACACACACTCACACACACACCACACACACACACACACACACACACACACACACACACACACACACACACACACCACACACACACACACACACACACACACACACACACACACACACACACACACACACACCACACACACACTCACACACACACACACACACACACACACACACTCACACACACACACCACACACACACACACACACATATCCATGCAAACACACACACACACAACACGCACACACACACACACACACACACACACACACACATATCCATCAACACACACACACACACACACGCACACACACACACACACACACAACACACACATACACACACACACACACACACACACACACACACACACGCACACACACACACATACACACATGCACACACACACACATACACATATCCATGCAAACACACACACACACACACACACACACATACACACACACACACACACACACACATATCCATGCAAACACACACACATATACATACACACACACACACACACACACACACATATCCATGCAAACACACACACACACACACACACACACACATACACACACACACACACACACACACACACATATCCATGCAAACACACACACATATACATACACACACACACACATATCCATGCAAACACACACACATATACATACACACACACACACACACACACACACACATACACATACACACATATCCATGCAAACACACACACATATACATACACACACACATACACACACACACACACACACACACTCACACACATACACACACACACACACACACACACTCACACACACACACACACACACACTCACACACATGCACACACATGCACGCACACGCACACACACACACACATATACACACACACACCAGCACTCACACACACACACTCACACACACACACATATCCATGCAAACAAACACACATATACATACACACACACACACATGCTCTCATAAACACACACACACCAGCACTCACATACACACACACACACTCACGCACACATACACACACACATGCACACACACATGCTCTCATAAACACACACACACCAGCACTCACACACTGCTTCCCAGCTTTTCTAACTCCACAGCCCATTTAATGAGCAAATACACTTTCTGTGACTCCTCCCTTATTTAATAAAGAAGATTTGTCAGCTGTATAAAACTAATAATAATAAACTTGCTTATCTCAAAAAAAGACAATTTCTTTTCTATAATTACATCACATTACATTAGATAAGTTTTAGTTCCACAGTGTTTTGAATGAACTTTATTAGTCACAGAGTCTTGAACACTGACGGTACCCAACTGCTGATGCCAGCTTTCCATTTTCAGATCAAACGCAAAGGAGATTCCAGGTTTTTTTTCTTTGTGCTCAACACATGCAAGATTAACCTCCTTCCATTTTACTTGAAAGGAGGAAAACAGCATTAACGTTTTATGTAAAAATAGGCCAGTTCTATAAAAATGCATATTATGTGAATCTTTTTCTTAATCTTTTTTTAATGAAAGCTAATTTGTCTTGGCAGTAAAAAAAGACAGTTTACATATTCACAAGCAGGAGTTTCATACAGCACTGTGTTAAAATATGTGTCACAGCGCTCTGAACGTCCAATAAAAACTATGTTTAGACTAACTGCCGTAAGCGTCCAATCAAAACTGTCTATAGAAATGGCAATATCAGTTCATGTTTTATTTCTTAAGGGGGGGGGCGGTTCAAATTGCAAACCAACAAACTTCTGTTTGCATTTGTATTATGGGTTTAGGGTTTGGCCTTTTTTGCGATCAACACCCGCTTATTTAACAAACATCGCCAGAATTCTTTTTTTTTTTTGTTTGGGGGGGGGGGGGCAGGTTTCAAACCGACACCTGGCTACATCTCTGCCCCCAAAGTGCTTTGCATGTGTACTCCCCGTGTGAAACGTCCCCCATAATAATAATAATAACAATAATAATAATAATAATAATAATAATAATCATAATAATAATAATAATGAGTCTTTAATTGGGATTTTACAATGGGGGTGAGAAGGACTGTGGCTTTTTATGGCGCCGTGTCCAGGACATGGCTCGCGCTCCTGGTGCAGCGGACGGCTCGCGCTCGCTGGACGCGATGACGCGGATTCGCTCGACCGGCGTCGCTCTGACACGTGTCAAATTACGACTTTAAACGGCGCGGAGATTACAGAGCCGGCGGTAAGGGTGATTGCGGGAAATTGGGCCCTGATCGATGTTATTTCTCTTCCTCGGACGCGGTGGGCTCGTTTCCACGCGGTTAGGAAGTTTGTGCTCGCGGGTCGTTTGTATCCCCGAGCTCCGTGAGCCTCCAGCCTGACGCAAGAGGAGCTGTGGTGCGCTGCAGCACCTTCGCTATCAACACAATCTCTTTCCGTTAGACCAAGGTGGGAAAAATATGAAGGCAGAAAACTAACTGGAGCTCATCCAGAAGAAAATATTGTGGTCCAGCGCCATTTTAAACTCAGCACAATGCTGTTAAAGAAATGCGTTTTTGTATTTCCAAAATATTGAATCCTGTATGTTTACGGTGATACTTTTTTTTAAAAGTTCATATTTATTTTGTAGTTTATTTTGACATACTTACTTCCGGGGTATTTTTAATGTATTTTTTTTTTCCCCATCTCTGATTGGCAGCTGCTCTGGTCGTCTAGGCGACTGGGATGTGTACGCTGGCTGACCTTGGCGGGGGACTCGGGAGCGCCAGAGATTTTAGCCGAACAGCTGGGCTCCCTCAGCTTCTCAGGGTGCAAAGAAAGAGGACTTTTATCCCAGAGAAGGGAGACCTGAGGCGGGGAAAAGGAAAAGGAAAAGGGTTCGAACCTCTTTAGGAGCGCACGGGTTCCGGAGAACGCAGGGGGGTTTTTTCAGCTGGAACAGGGGAACAGGAAGGGCAGGGCCACCTGGCTCTGAGAAGTAGAAGAAGAAGAAAAAGTAGAAGAAGAAGAAAAAGTAGCTGACATGGAACTAGAGGACAAATGTGTGAGCCGTGGATTGAAGTCCTCCAGAGGAGAGCTATGAGCGTGACGGGGGGGTGGAGGGGGTGAGGGGCTTGGAGATGTGCTGGAAGGTGGTGGGGGGGTGGTGTGTAGGGGGGCAGTAAATTCGGAGGTGTGGGGGGCGCTGAGGACTTTCCGCTGGGCGGTTTGAAGACGGTCCGCTCTTCCACACCGCTACCTTGTCTCGCTCAACACTCCCCCCCCCTCCCCCTCCACCCCCTCCCCTCATTCTCCATTCTGCCTCTCCTGGGTTCTCTAAGCAGGTGTTAGCTGAGATTTCTATTCCAGGGGGTAATTCTGCAGTTTCTTTTTTTTTTTTTTTTGTGGGTCCTGCAGGCACCAGAGCTGTGAATTATCCTGACGGTGCGAATCTTGGGCTCAGGCTGAAATCTCCACCCCCCCCGGCTGTCCTTCTTTCTGCCCAAAGGGAGTGGAAGGCTCCTGCCTGCTCAGCAGCATGCCCCACCCCCCCTCAAAGACCCCGCCCCCCCCAACCCTGCACTGGGGTCAGGCAGCTCCAGAAGTGGAGCTGCAGCAGGATGGGAGGAGCTAGGGAAATTTGGGTGGAGCTATAGCAGGTTGGGAGGAGCTAGGGCGATTTGCGTGGAGCTACAGCTGGATGGGAGGAGCTAGGGCCATTTGGGTGGAGCTGCAGCTGGATGGGAGGGGCTAGGCCCATTTGGGTGGAGCTACAGTATGATGGGAGGAGCTAAGGATATTTGGGTGGAGCTAAAGCTGTATCGGAAGAGCTAGGGCATTATGGGTGGAGTCAGAATGGTGTGGACAGGCCTACAGGCCTTTGGGTGGAGTTAAGTGAAATTGGGGCTGCGGTAAAGCCCTTTGGGCTAGGCTGGAGTACAGTGGACAGAGCTGTGTGTGAGGGCTGTATGTGCAGTATGTGAGAGAGGAATCAAGGTTTCATGTTCCTTCTGCACAAACAGGCCATTTCTGTGTTCTTTGCAGTTTTTTAAATGCCGTCGTGTCCCCTTGTGATCAGCAGTAATCCGACCCCGGGCTCACTGCTCGGCACGCTTATACTCTTCGCTGGCCACGTCTCGATTCCCACATTACCAAGACCAGATTATGGACCCGATCCCCAGAATCCACCTCTGCTGTTTTGAATATTGCACAGCATGTGTAACTGGAGCAAGCACAGACCTAAGGTGTGAAGACCATTGCCGACCAGAGGAGGATGGGTCTCCCCCCTTGAGTCTGTTTCCTTACACGGTTTCTTCCCATCTGCTACAGGCAGTTTTTCCTTGCCACTGTGGCTTTAAGCTTGCTCCCGTGGGGGTTTAGGCCAGGCTAGTCTGTGAAGCGTATTGCGACAATTGTTTGTGAAATGCCCCATATATAAATATCAATTTTGATTTGATTTGATTGATGAAACACAGGGCTGTGATGCAGCATTATGATGAGAATGTCCCCCTCACGTAGCAACCAGATGTAACATGTATATCATTCAATATAATTTGCGTTATCAGTTTGAATAGCTCTTAGTTGCAATGGGAAGTGAATGAGTGTGTGTGTGTGTGTGTGTGTGTGTGTGTGCTTATATTCCTCTGCTGGTCTGGAGATTGGTGCTCATATTCTCCCACACTTCGAGAAAAGAGTTAGAAAAGAAAGTAGCGGACTTAAAATGCTATCACTGCAAACAAAGGAGCTTTATTCCTTTGTGTGTGGGGGATATACGATTGTGTGTGTTTATTATTTTTTATTCTTCCCTTTCTTGAATGCGGTACAGCAGTGGGCCGATCCCCTTGGGGCGAGCTCAGAGCTCTCTGGGAGTTTGGGAACGCTCCGGGGATTAATGGGAGGCCCGGGCGCGGGGGGGGGGGGGGGGGGATGGAGGGGGGGTGCTGACGAGAGTGGCTCCAGCGAGACTTTCGAACGCCGCAGAAAACAGCCCCTGCTTTGTATTCGCCCCCAGAACGAGGACCCCAGTGTCACCGTTTGTGCCTTCCCTTTGATAATAACCCCCCCCCCCCCCCCCCCGCCTCCAGAGTCCTCTGTTTGGATTGGCAGAGTTTATGCTCTTTGAGGGTGGGGGGGTAGAGCGGGGGAAAATTCTTGCCTGTGAGGAGGGAGTCACTGTGGTGTTCGCGCACCTCGCCATGGGGTTTTTTTTTTTGTTGCGTGCGTATTTCTCGCAGATAGCAGGTTGTAACGTTAGAATACAGTTTACTAGGCAAATGGAGGGCCAATAAAACCCTTTTTACTCTGCGCTGCGTGAAGCCTGAAGAACCACGCTGTTATAACTATGTAATAACTACTCTATGACTATAACTACGCTGTGACAGTAGCTATAATGTGGCAATAAGTGCACCATATCAACCCACGACGTTTAAACTTCACAGAACATAATCTCGGTGGTTTGAGTACACGGCTAGCGCCAGACAGGAGCTGAGGTGTTTAGCAACGACTGTCTCAGCTGTTTCAGTTTTTCATAATAGCTTCGGAATTATTTTTAATGTCGGAAATACTGGGCTGTGCACACACACACACACACGCACGCGCGCAGTCTAAGCAGCAAAGGAAACGCAATTACAAAGTGGAAATGAAACAGAAAATTAGAAGCAAAAAAAGGTTTTGTGCGGTGACAAACCCAATCAACCCCAGCTCTGTATCCCACCGGTCACAGCGTTCGTTTGGAGTCGCACAAAATAATTTATAATAATATTAAGCGCTAATTTTTTTTTTTCCTCCAGCGATACGCACATTTCAGTGGTGTGTTTTTTTTATTTATTATTCTATTTTTTTTTTTTTACCGTAATTGAAAAAAACGCAGCGCGGGTGGTAAAATGAGCACGTGCGGAACACATCTACGGTTATTTATTGTTGTCGGGGGGAACCGAAGCACGTGCGCGCACGGGATGAATTTCGGGCGCGCGCGCGCGGGCGGCTCTTGTGCGGTACGGGCAGTGGGGCCCGTGGGAGGGTCGGACGTGTTGTCGCGTGGTTTATGGGACGGAAGTAACAGTTTAACTAGCATATCGATTTCTGCGCGCTATAAGGGGATTAGGCGCCAGTCCAAGAGTGTTTAAAAGAAGGAAGCAGGGGGGCGGGGAACTTTTAAAAGGAGGAGATCCCAGGAGTGACTTTTCTTTTTTTCTTTTTTTTTTGGCTGTTGTTCCCGCGCCGCGTGCGGTTCAACGTTTTGAACATCCTCCGTGGCCCGGCTGTTGAGGTGGCGCCACAAACCGAAGAAACGGCTTTTACATGCCGCCGCCGCCGCCTTTTCTGTGAACTACAGTTATTGACCGACGGGCGAAGAGGGAATACCGTTTGGAGGGAAACGGTCGGGCGGGGGTGAGCGGGAAAACTCAAACACCGCGTGCAGAGCAAGAGCTAATAACACCGCGGGTACTGCTGGGCATCGGCGGCTTCTCATGGAGCCGGTCCGCTTATGACTGAGAGGGCAAGAACCTTCATCGGGGGAAACAAAAAACAAAAACACGACCGCCATTTTGTTTAAATTACAGTGACTTATTTTAATTTCATTTGGCAGTTTCTTTTTTTTTTTTTTCTCTGAGTGCACAAGTGGGTAGGTTGTGAAGTGAATGAGTAAAACATATTTCGGTGTTATTTCCCTGCTGAATTGTGTAGGTTGTAGGAAAGCGTCTGTGTCTGTGCAGCTGGGCGTCCTGGGGTGTGTAGGCACCGATGTGCGTGTGTGTTCCTACTGCTGGGACCACACAACAGGCTGCTGCAAGCGGATTTTTCGGTGCAGAAATCTGCGCGACGATGCAGGCCATATAAAAACAGTGTATTATGCAGTATTCCCTTTGTCTTGTGTGCTCCGTGTGTGTGCATACACGAACACACCACACACACTCGCACACAAACACGCATGTACGCACACACACAAAACACAACACACACAACAAGGGTGGGAGAGTTTTAGGACGATTCCAGGGGTTCTGACCGACAGGGGCCCTCAAAGTTAATGGGATCAGACGGAAGAGAAAAGGGATCTTTCTGCCGGTTAATGTTTAATCCTCTCTCCGCCCCGGGGCCCCCACCACCGGGTAATCCTGGGGCCAGCGTCCCCCCCAGCCCCCCGCCCCCCCCCCCCACGCCATCACCCCGCCGTCCTGAGGGATGACGCTCCTGTAAATATTTAATTGGCTGCGGCAGACAGGTGTTAATTATGCGAGGTGCACACGCCCCGTTCTCTCCCCCGCCCTCCTCCTCCACCCTCTCTTCCCCTCTCCGTTCTCCTCCTCCTCCTCCCCCTCCCCTCTCTGCCTTCTTCTGCGCCACGCCCTTCTTCCCCTCTCTTTCATCCTTCTCTCTCCGCCATTTCTCCATCTCGCCATCCCTTTTTCTCTTCTCTCACCCCTTGGTTCTTCTGGCTCCCTCTCTCCTTCTCTTCTCCCTCCCTTTTTCTTTCTTTCTCTCTCTTTCTCTCTCTCTAACTGCCTCTTTATTTTGCACCACTTCTCTCTTTGTCTCTCTGCGACGTCCTGCTTTCGCCACCCATCTCTTTGCTCTTGCCCCCCTCCCTCTCTCTCTCTCTCTCTCCCTTCCTCTCTTTCTCCCTCTCTCCCCCTCTCTCCTGTCCTTACACTTACACTGAATGGATAATTGTCGCCATCCGGATTTCCTTCCCCTTCATCCGAACGCCCCTGATAATGATTCATGTCGATTTGATCGTCAAGGACGAAGCAAAAAAGATGTACAGAGTCAAGGGGGTGGAGGGGTGTCGGGGGGGTGGCGGGGGGGGGGGAATGTGCAGAGGCACAGTGGCTGGAGACAAAAAAAACCCGTGGTAGCTCAATAAGGCCTTGTAGTTAAAGAACTGCTTGCGCCGGGAGCGGCTTCGGTTTCACACGCGATCGTGTAAAAGTCAAGAGGATACAAACCCCGCTTGGAAAGGGCCGTCCCGTGGGCCGGGGCAGAAGGGCCGCGAGCATTGTGTGGAGAGCCGCAAAGCGAGGATTTATCTCAGGGCATAAAGCACCATTCACTTGGGGGGGGGGGCACAGAGGGCTGGGGGTTCCTGGTAGACAGAGAGAGAGAGACGGGCCTTACGCAGGCCGTAGGAGGGGAGACCCCAAGGTCAGCTGCTCCGGAGAGGCCGGGTGACGGAACTGGCGGCGGGGCGAAAGACGCCGCCCGTCTCAGAAAACCAGGCGGAGGGGTTTCGGGAATAAAACAATGCGAGGACTGTCGGGGGTGGGGAACGTATGGAATCGGGGGGGGGAGATTTCAGAAAAAGGGGCCCCCTGTGTGTGTATCACCCGTGCCACAGGGGGGGAACACCCCTAGGAAGAAAAAAAACAGAGGAGAACAAAAGGATGTTTTCATCCCGCAGTAACATTCCGTGAGCGCGGTCCGCACTTCCGGAAGGTTCCGCAGGCTCGCCGGCTCACGCAGCGCAGAGCCCCGCTGCCAGGCCCACGGCCAGATTTTTTATTTTTTTTAATTTTTTTAAAGCGTGCATTTCAAACGCATCGAGCATGCGGACACGCATTTAAAATGCGCATTTTCATTTCAGTATTCCACACGCGTTACAAGTCACTCGCCTCTTCTTCGCCTGTTCTTTTTTTGGGTTTTTTTTTTTGCATGTGGGGTTCATACCTCTGCATCCACCCAGAAAGCGGCCTACACCTCACATCACCTCACCTCGCATTTACCTGCAGTTCATAAATACGTTTGTTTTGGTGGTATTTTGTGGCAAAGATGCTTTTTTTTTTTTTCTTTCTACTTATTTTTTAAGCCTGTTCCTGTGTGGGGCCCTCCTTTAGAGAAGTGGCCCCCAGGCCTGTTCCTGTGTGGGGCCCTCCTTTAGAGACGTGGCCCCCAGGCCTGTTCCTGTGTGGCCCTCCTTTAGAGACGTGGCCCCCAGGCCTGTTCCTGTGTGTGGCCCTCCTTTAGAGACGTGGCCCCCAGGCCCTGTTCCTGTGTGTGGCCTTCCTTTAGAGAAGTGGCCCCCAGGCCTGTTCCTGTGTGGCCCCTCCTTAGAGAAGTTCCCCCCGGCCGTTCCTTGTGCGTGCTCCTTTAGAGAAGTGGCCCCCGGGCCTGTTCCTGTGTGTGGCCCTCCTTTAGAGAAGTGGCCCCCAGGCCTGTTCCTGTGTGGGGCCCTCCTTTAGAGGCGTGGCCCCCAGGCCTGTTACTGTGTGGGACCCTCCTTTAGAGAAGTGGCCCCCAGGCCCTGTTCCTGGAGATCTGCTGTTCTGCAGGTTTTCAGTCCAGACCTAACAAAGCTCCCCCTCACTCAGCAGCCCGGAGGCTTGCTGAGCAGCTCGTTAGTAGAATCAGTCGTGCCAAATCAGGGTTTAGGGTGAAGCCGCACATCGTCCCACCAGATCGCCTGGCATCGCTCTCCCCCTCCCACAATCGAGCACTTGTGTGGGTGTAAATAACATTTGAAATGGGGGGACAAGTTCCCCGTAGGATCTTTAATGTGATTGGTTATAGCACCATGTTCCCCGTAGGATCTTTAATGTGATTGGTTATCGCGCCATGTTCCCCGTAGGATCTTTAATGTGATTGGTCATCGTGCCATGTATCCCGTCTGTTCGGTCGCCTCTCGGTGCTGGCTATCCCAGAATGCCTTGGGGACACGAAGAATTGCCCTTCATTATAAACGAATGGAGGTGATGAAAATGGCTTCACCCTTAGAGCATCCTCTTCCTCTCTCCCTCTCTCCATCTCCCCTTCTTTCCCTCTCTTCCTCTCTCCCTGTCTCCCTTTGTCCCTCTCTGTTTTTCTCCCTCTCTCCGTCTCCCTCTCTTTCCCTCTCTTCCTCTCTCCCTGTCTCCCTCTGTCCCTCTCTCTGTATCTCCCTCTCTCTGTCTCCCCCTCTTTCCCTCTCTTCCTGTCTCCCTCTGTCCCTCTCTCTGTGTCTCGGTCTCTCAGTGTCTCCATCTCTCCCTCTGTCTGTCTCTCGCTCTCTCCATCTATTCCTCTCTCCCCTCTATCCCTCTCTCTCTCCTTTGTGGCCCTTCTCTCATTAAGGCTGAAGGGTGGTGGATGTGTGCTGTCACAGGACCAGGTGTTTCCAAGCTGCCCGCCCCCCCCCAGCCCCCCCCCCACCCCCACCCACACACCAGCCCTCCCGGAGGACAGGAGACACCTCCATTACATGTTCACGTTTCGGGGGGGAAGGTCCTCTGAGCTGTACACCAAATAGACCTGCTCTCCCCCACCCCCCACCCCACCAACTCTCAGGAGGTGTGTAAAATCTCCTTCATTCCTTTACACCCTCCTGCCCCCCCCCTCCCCCCATCACCCCCTAACCCCCAGCCCCCGCCCCAGAGGTCACAGCACGTCACGCTTCACTCCACTCGTATTGGGAGGGACGGACGGGCGGGAGGGGGGGCTGGGGGGATTTCGAGGGGGGGGGGTTTGGTGAATGTCAACCTGGCTTCACTGAGGAGCGGGCAGCAGGGGGAGAGGCTGGGAATAGAATTAGAAGAGTGAGAACTGAGGTGTGAAAATGGGAATTGAAGAGGGAATAGGGAATAGATCCCTCCGATTTGTAACCTTCAGTGTTGTTTTTTGGGTGGGGGGAGGGGGCTGGGTGGGGGGCGGCGGCAGCGGGTGGGGTGGCCCTAGTGTATACATCACACTATTGTGGGGGGGGGGGGTGGCGGCATCGAGGGCTATTCCCTGTCCCCCTCTGAGGTAATGATTTCAGAATGAAACGCAGCTACGCGCTGAAGAAGTAAGCGAATGAGAAAACAGGAATCTCAAAAACGCTAGCCACACCGCCGCTCGCGGCGCGCCGAGGGAACGCCGCGGTACCGGCGACCAATCAACACCTAGCCCCCTGCGGGGGGGGGGGTCTTTCAGACAGCCGCGGCCAAATAAACAAGATGATGACATCATCAAAAATTAAGCTCAGCTGTCTGAGCGGCGGGTGGAGAAGCCGGGCTCGGCGGTGCGGTGAGCAGTACCGCTGCCTCACACCGAGAAGGTCCAGGGTCCTCGGTTCCAGCCTGGTGTGGGGTTCGCGTGTTCTCCCCGTGTTCGTGTGGGTTTCCTCTCGGTACTCCGAAATTCCCCACCGTGAGTCCAAACACATGCAGGCAGGCTAATGGAGAAACTCCATTATAAATTGCCCATAGGTGTGAGTGTGTGAGTCTACAAGTGTGTGAGTGAATGGTGAGTGAATAGGTAGTTTGATTGGCGGCCTGACCAGGGTGTATTTCTGCCTCTCTCCCCCCAATGCAATCTGGGATAGGCTCCAGCACCCCCCCTCCCCCGCGCGGCCCTGCCCAGGTTAAGCGGGTATAGATAATGGATGGATGTCTGCACTCCAAACCGATACAATATTAACAGTATGTCTGTTGCGCTGAGAAATCCAAAATCATGTACATCTCAGAACTGTCCTGTTTTTTTATCCAAAACCAAACGCTCGGTGCAGTACAGGTATGGGGCATGCCGCCCCACCAGGCCATAACTTGGCAGGATGGCATACCTGCCGTCCCAATCTGTGCATTGTGGGACGCAAAACAAGCAAAGCAGGATTGAACTCTGGACCGTGTAGTTTTGTTGAGGCGGGTAAATATTTTGATGTTTAGTCGGTGGGATAATTAAATCGGGAAAATGATTTGTCGTTTAGATTTGATTGAAGGCCGTTGCCTCTAAATATAGAATTATCGAGTATGTGTCCCAGCATAGCATGTGCAGATGCAGACCTGTTACAAACGGCCAGGCCCACTGTACAAATGCACCAGCTTATGAAACAATGGCGCTATCATAAAATGCTGAGACTACACAGCAGTTCTATATATTTTATTCATAAACGTAGACTTTATTTCAATTTATTTTAAGGAGAAAATGAATGCCGTTTATTTGCACCCACCCGCCTGGAGATTACATTTCTTGGTTTTATGAAATTCAGATCTTATGAAAGCGTTTTTTTGAAATGGACACAAAACGGAGAGCATCATTGCCGAAGA
Organism: Anguilla rostrata; assembly: GCF_018555375.3. Lineage (NCBI taxonomy): Eukaryota > Metazoa > Chordata > Actinopteri > Anguilliformes > Anguillidae > Anguilla > Anguilla rostrata. Next base: position 4,726,930 of record NC_057933.1, on the reverse strand, counting down.
TTAATTTCAGGCACTGCAGCTGAAACTATGTGTTTCAAGGTTTTAAGACTTAAACGATTACATGGATTAGGCCATTTAAAAAATTTGTTAGGGTTGTTAGGTTTATGGATTGTTGTTGTTGCAGAACTTTTGTTGTTTTTGCTGGCAGACGTTTTATTTAACGATTTCGCACTGCACCAAGCTGTGATTCCGTTTACTTCAAGGTATTCTGAGATATAAATATTTTTGAAAACATTTTAAAAGGGTTGTTACAATATGCCACCACACCCTAATTAGCTGCCCCAGGGCCAATTAATCAATCACTTCACAGTGCGAAACACAAGGCCAATTAATCAATCACTTCGGACGGGAAAACACAAGAGAACCCTCTTGCAGTGAATGCTGCATAGTATTGATCTCTGTAATTAAAAAAATAATAATAATAAAGGAATTAGCTGAACAGGGAAGAAATGCTTATAATTAAGATGCTAATATACACTCAGTGGCCAACTTTTTGTTAAAGAGGAATTTCACTTTCAAACACATATGGGCTTATTTTGTTTATATTGTCCTTCTAATGAATGTGTCGACCTTCATTTTTCGATTAGTGATTTCGTTTTAAATGTCTAATGTTAGCAACAAGGACCTATTTTTTTTAGCGCAAGTCCACATAGTAGTACGGTTTCCGGTTTTTTCTTCTTCAAAGAAAAGCATAGCGTTGAAGTGATAATATGATATGCTGCCTCGGTCTACTTCCTGAATTTGTAAAGGCTAAGCAACAAAACATCGTAAAATATTAACAAAACGAAATAACTAATCGAAAAATGAAGGTCGACACATTCATTAGAAGAAAACTAGAAATAAAACAAGCCCGTGTGTGTTTGAAAGTGCAGTTCCCCTTTAAGTACATCTGCTCGTTAAAGCAAATAACCTGCTCCCTCCAACCAGCTAATCATCGGGCTGCAACTCAATACAGTAAGCAGACGTGATGAGGGGGTTTAGTTGTTGTCCCCCCCCCCCTCTAGAGCGTACAGAGAGTGGTGATGTAAACATCCAGTGACCGGCAGTTCTGTTGGTGAAAACATGTTAAATTTGAGGGTGAAAAATCTGCATGATGCTTAATCAGGTCAACATTGATCAAAATCCCTAAGGAGTGTTTCCAGCACCTTGTTGAATCCATGCTGCCAAGAACTCAATCCGTTCTGGAGGCAAAGGGGATCGCTGCCCAGCACCACATAGGTGTGCCTAACGAAGTGGCCACAGAGTGTCGTTTACAAGTTGTTTATGTGATCGTACTCAGGTCTTGAACGTCCCTTCACAGACGTGAGTGGCGCGCAATATAACACGTTCCTGTTTTCACTGGGCAGTGTTATGGATATTATATTACCGTTTTTCAGAGCCCTTAAATTTTATTAGGCTATTGTTTACATAGGGTGAAACCGCACAGCTGCCCTGAACAGACTACGCTCTGCGACAGCGGTCCAAAGAAGTGGCCCCTAGCCTCTCTGTCTGTTTGTATCCGTCTGACTGTATACGCTAGGCGGTGCTGATGCAGACTGTCCGTTTCGAGTGTGCCGCAGCAAAGGCTGTGATTTTGATTAGGATTTTTAGCATAAGATTCTCAGGAACACGTTCTTCCGAGCCGGTGTTCAGTCCATGTCCTTGCCTGTGACAGGTGCACATAGCTTACACCCCGGGCGAAAAAGGAAACCACCCCCGTTTAATCACTGTAATTACGCGGTCACACTGTCGACCGTGTTTGTGTTCGACGCAAAGGGGAAACTTAATTTGGTAGTCTCGTTGCAATTAAAGGGATACTTACTTCAAAAACACTTTTTTTGTTTCGTTTACGACACCATGACGCGAATCGTAATGTCTGCGTGCTCCGTTAAGTTCTCCGAATTGGCCGTTGCTTCCGTTAAGGATTCCACTTGAATTTTAAAAAACCGAACAAGTCCTCCATCAGTGGCTGCGCTGCTTGATCATACGCAGTTTCTGAGTACTTCACAGTTGGTACTTGGCAGGCTGTGCGCGTTGAAAGCAAACCTCCGGGTACATCTTAACTTGACTGGATCGCTATTTCGTAACTACTTATGACTGATCATTTTCATCACTGCTTCTTCCCCCGCGGGCGAACTGGAACCGTTGCGTCGGGACGTTTGAAACATGAACCCGATAAAGCAAGGACTCCACATCCGAGACTGCGGCGACAGTTCGTAACGTTGCGCGTGCATATGGGAGGAAAGGCATTAGGAGTCCTGGGATCCTGCCGGGATTTGAGCAACCTGGCAGGCTTAGTAGACTGTGTCAATGTTTAAAAATTTTGCGCGGATATACTGTTCTTTTTTTCCTTGTTCTGAGGTCACTGGTTATTGGAAAACTCGGGATAAAGAAGATTTAGAGAACAAACACAAGCAAGCAAACACAAACAGGCATATTGTGTGCTCGCTTATTTGTGTTGGCTGAAGGAGGAGGACCAGTGTGCAGGCTATGCGGGCCCCATGTGTGTCTGTATTTATGATTCGATTATGTGTGTGTCAGAGACTTATGCGTGCGCGGGGGCGTGCGTTGTGCTGGAGTGGAGGACGCGGGGAGAGGCGGGGGCGGCTGGGAGAGCCGCTCCGCGCGCATCCCCTCCCGTTGCCGCCACTGTCCCTTCATTTCACGCTCCAGCTGCTCCGCGTGAATCCTCTTCGCCCGCTCATTATCGGCGCTGTTCAATGAGCGAGTGCGGAGCGCATATACGGGGAGGGGGGGGGAGCAAATCAGTATTCAAATATACCAGGGGTCAGTGCAGACGGCGGTGTTGGTCTGTTTGTAAATTCATGACTTCCTCGTACACAAACAAGTCATCAAGTCACAAACAAACAACCAAGTAAACGGCACAAACAAATCCTTTCTGACCTGGATCAACGAGCTACTGTGGCCTACGGGATGTTCGCCTCGCCAACCGAGTACCGAAAATGCGATTGAACGTTCTGTTTTTCAAATAACCTCAACTCCCTCCTCTCTTCTTCTTCTGTTTTCCTCTGCAGGGTTGAGTGCGCACGCTGTGGAATTCGGCCACCTGCCCGACAATATCACAGTGATCGAGGGGGAGAGCGTTATTTTAAGGTAGGTCTTTGATATTGCACCTGCTACGCTCATTCCTACAGCCCGCGTGGCTGCCGTTTCAAGTTCTCTCGCGTTCTCTCCCTTGGATAACGTGTTTTGTTTACCTCGTTGCCAAGAACGGCACCCTTTTTGTTGCCTATGAGTACACTCAGTCGCTTAACCTGTGCCAGAATTCACTCTGTACCGCGTCTTCCGCGTACCTACTTAAAACAACACCTGTCACTGTCTTCCAAATAACATGTCTCTTAAATTGATACCCAAAAAAAGTCTCTTCTGCATTCCTGCCGGTTTATCCCCGTGGGTTTAGCCTTTCAGGTTGTAGAGTTGTAGTGGATCTAATTTACAACTTATGTCGTCCTCCTCATCTACATTAGCTGTTCAGTAGGGGCATCTAGTGGCGAGTGATGGTACTACAGAAAGGCTGTAGTGAGACCACAGTATGCTGATTTGGAAAGTCGGTTTTGCTTGTTAAATCAGCTTGTTTGCTGGCCAAAATATGGATCACAAACCTAAATGGGCAATTTGACCAGAAATCCACCATTTACGTCATCTCTTAGGTGTTCTATAGTCTGTGAATGTTGCATTGTTTTTATTTTTATTATTATTATTTATTTATTTATTTATTTATTTATTTAACTTGCGGCGGGGCATTCGTATTGAAATGCAATACATACTACATGAAACTGAATGTCTGACGTGTCTTTGATACCTAGCCTAACCTGCTCCTAACCTTTTTTCTTCATGTTGGGTCATTTGCAATGTACTTAGCTGTTTAAACCTCTAGACCACAGAACTGCGTCAAAACTGGAGCGGCTATCCAAAGCTTGTGGAATAAGGATTAGGTCTTCCAGTTGACATGCATTTCTGTGGTCTAGAGGTTTAAACCTGAGGTTTGAGCTCCAGCTAAGCACACTGCAGTTGACCCCGTATGTTCTCTGTTTTTTTTAGAAAACAATGTACTGAGAAACAAACCCTGCTCCCCTCCTATCCTCCTCCTCCTCCTCTTCCTCCTCTCAGGTGTAAGATCGACGGTGACGTCACTCACAAAGCCTGGCTCAACCGCTCCAACATCCTGTTCACCGGGCGGGACAAGTGGTCCCTGGACCCCCGCGTCCTATTGGTCAACAGCAACGACAGCGACTTCTCCATCCAGATCGAGCGGGTGGCGGTCAGCGACGAGGGGCCCTACACCTGCAGCTTCCAGGCCCGGAACCAGCCGCGGACCTCCCACGTGTACCTGATCGTGCAGGGTGAGGGGGCGGAGCTACTGGGGTCAAAGGTCAAAGATGATTCTAGGGCCCCACAGCTAGGGGCCTCAAGGCCAAAAAAAAAATTCAATTTGTTTTTGTTTTTTTTTGTTTTTTTTAAAGGGGAGGGAGGAGGACGGGGGGGAGAGAATTCTTAGCTATGCCCCTAGGCTGAATAGGATGGGGGAGGAGAAGTGAGGGACTGGGGAGTGGGGGGGGGGCTGCCTGGCCTGTGTGCTGTTGCCTGTCCCCACCTTGTCAGATTTTCTTGCACACAGGTGGGTTTGAAATTGCTACTTACTGTTGGCCGTTGATATAACTGGTTGGCCATATGGACGGAGCAATAGCTTTGAGACTGGCAGGGTGGGCGGCTAGCTAGCTATAAATGAGCTGTCTAATGTCAGCTTAGAATATGTATTCAGCTCATAGAGTTGAAGAAAAAGTGCTGATTTCATTTGTACCTGGCATGATGTTAGGCTGGCAAGCAGGGACCTACTAGGAGTTCAGTCAGAAATATGCAAAAATAAATAAATAAACTGTCACAGGCACTCCAGATACAACGCGGTCGCACGAGGTGAAAATTAAAATGCTAATACAGTGTTTATGTGTAAGGACAGGAATTAGGAGAGGAATTTGGTTCAGCACTGACAAAATCCCATCAAAAATACACAGAGCAGCATGCACAGATAGACAGACAGACAGGCAGGCATGCAGACAGACTGGGAGAGGGGTGGGGAGAAGGAGTCAGCTGTCTGGAGCACAAGCACTAATCCAGGATTTTTTGTGCGCGCGTGCACACGTGTGTGTGTGTGTGTGTGTGTGTGTGTGTGCGCATGCATGCATGGATGTGTCCGTGCACACATGCATGGAATGCTTTTTTTGGGGGGCTTTTTCAGCTTTATTGGACAGAACAGCGTAGAGAGACAGGAAGAACAGGGGAAGAGAGAGGGAGAGACGTGCGACAAAGGGTCGCGCGGTCACGATTCGAACCGCCGACGTCGCGGCTCGTAACGAGCAGGGGGACAGTGCTGTACAGGCTACGCCACGCTGTTATAATAGCGCTAGAGTCTACGGTGTAAAATGGAATAGTGTTCCCACGTACGCGGCTAGCGAGACGTGTGTCTCATCGCGGCGTGGAGGAGGCGGGGTCTGAACGCATTTGACCCCCGTGCAGGATTACGCAGCGTCTCCTGCGGCTGCAGCGTCTGACTGCGGGCCAAGGCCCGGGCTGCGGAGATCCTATCTCCCCCGAATTCTGCGCCGTCCGCCCCCAAATTCAATCTTTTACGCACTGTCACACAAAAAAGATTAAACCCCCAAGTCACAGTCATAAACACAAATGGGGACGCGGAGTGTTCCAACTTTGCATTGTTATAGAGCCGCGTTTGGAGCGTGAAACTGAGCAAATTAGCCTTTTTTTTCTTTCTTTTTTTTTGGAGACTTTGCAGGAAGAAGAAAATCTATAAGACAAAAAGCCCTCCCCCCTCCACCTCCGCCCTCCCCCGAAGAAAAATTGAACATTTTATAATTAAATTCAAGTACGTTTTTTTTTTTGCCTGTAGTTCAATTGCAGGTTGCTCTACCAGCAGAATGTAGAATCGGGGGGGGGGGTGAGCATAAATTCAGTTGGTCGATGGAGGCCGTTCCATCAATGGCAAGCAAAAAAATAAATAAAAATAATGACCTAGAGCTCGTGCCAAAATCCTTTAGCGTTAATGTATTTAAAACCGCTCTAAATGTGTATCCCATTAGTTTCCTTTCGCCCATAACTCAGCGCCGGCTCAAGTTTACAAGCGGTGATTTCGTTGTTCCCCCTTTTCAGTTCCCGCCCGGATCGTGAACATCTCGCAGGACGTTTCGGTGAACGAGGGGGGCAACGTGAACCTCTTCTGCCTCGCCGTCGGCCGCCCAGAACCCACCATCACCTGGAAGAACTTCAAATGTGAGGGAGAACGCCGCCGTCTCCGCCGCCGTCGCCATCACCGTCACACACAGTCACTGCTTCGAATAATTGTTGTTCAGGGGAGCGCAGACAGCCGTATTCACGATCGTGATTTTAACTCGTTTTTATTTTCTGTATTTTTAAAAAAATATGGTTTATGTCGGTAACTGTGTGTAACTGACTTGGTGCCGCCTGTTGTGGCCATCTTAGTTTAAATAAAGCTCAAATAAAATGAGCAGCAGTACGTGATGTCATCAGCCACCCCTTCTTTACCAAACAGCGCCTCTGTAAGTGGGTGAAGCTAAGGCTGAATCTGAGACTGAGGCTGAAGCTAAGAGGCTGCATCTGAGGCTAAAGCTAAGGCTGAATCTGAGACCGAGGCTGAAGCTAAGAGGCTGAGGCTGAAGCTAAGAGGCTGAATCTGAGGCTGAATCTGAGGCTGAAGCTGAGACTGAGGCTGAAGCTGAGACTGAGGCTGAAGCTAAGAGGCTGAATCTGAGACTGAGGCTAAAGCTAAGGCTGAATCTGAGGCCGAGGCTGAAGCTAAGAGGCTGAATCTGAGGCTGAATCTGAGGCTGAAGCTGAGACTGAAGCTAAGGCTAAAGCTAAGGTGTGGGCTCGGTTGGTTAGCACCTGTATGGGAGCCTGCGTGGGTAGTTGTGTTGATGGCCTAAATGCGCAGGGAGCCTGTGCTGTAGAAGGTGCCCTCCTTTGGAAGAGATGTTAAACCGAGGTACTCACTCACTCACACAGTGGCCGTTAAAAGATCCCATGGCTCTGACTGACAGAGCAAGTCAGGTGTCCTCGTAAAATTCACACTTAACTAAATCCCCTGTATCTGATTGGCTGCAATCCCTTCCATTCCCTACCCACACAGATTCACCAGGCTGTCCCTGTAAAAGACAACTGAATTCTCAGTTAACCTACCGGGTTAAATAAAAGTGCACCTGCAGTACATTTATTTACAGAAGGTGCTGTATAAACAAAGGAGTTTACTGCTACTATTATTATTTTTATTATTATTAGTGCAGGGACGTGGCTGCTTGTCCTCACTGCTGCTGTCGTCATTAATTATCTCGATAACGAGCGCCCGTAGCTCTCAACCATCAATCAGCCGTCATGGCCGCCACCATCGTCATCATCGCTTTTCGCGATCCCGATGATGGCGGCTGTCGTTAGCGCGCTAATTATAGCCGTCGTCGGCGTCGGAGTCGCATCGCGCTCGTTGTTCTGGGGCCTCAGTGATGAAACGGCTAATAACCGGAGTCGTTATCGCGACGCAGCGAGATTTTTATTTCCTCGCCAGCCCGGGTCCCCGCGTGCGCTTGGCGGCCCTCTCTGTTTGATGGCGCACGTTCGTGAGGAACGATGATGCCGTTTGCGGAGTTGACAAAGTTTAGCTCGCGTTCGGTTAGTCGCGGGGCGGAGTAAATGAGGCGGTTAGCCGAAAAAAAAGGGCCTCGCGTGGGAATGGTCTCTGTGGGCTTCCGGAGAGCGGCTGAATTACCGCGTAAAGACCGGGTGGCCTCAAACGCCCCCCTAAACGTCTTCAAAAAAAAAAAAGCGGGAAAACTGCAGGAAAATGTATATCGGCTATGTTGTGCGTTAGCTCCCCTGTGGGTGTGGTTACCGTAGTCAAGGGTTCCTACATCCTTTGAGAGAGGCCTGCCATGGTAACGGTAACCTGGTAACATGGTGACCTTCTACTGTCAGGTGTGCGTGTTTGTCTGTGTCCTGTGTGTGTGTGTGTGTGTGTGTGTGTGTGCGCATGCATATATGTGTGTTTATATGCGTGTGTGTCTGTATTTATGTGTATACGTGTGTGTGTGTGTGTGTGTGTGTACGTGTGAGTGTGTCTGTGTACGTGTGTGTAAGCATTTTTGATTGTGTGTGTGTACGTGTGTGTGATTATGTGTGTGTGTGTGTGATTGTGTGTGTGTGTGTGCGTGTGTGTGTGCGTGCGTGTCTTTGTGTGTGTGTAAGTGTGTGTGTCTGTGTGTGTGTGTGTGTCTGTGTGTTGTGTGTGTGTGTGTGTGTGTGTGAGTGTGTGTGTGTGTGTGTGAGTGTCTGGCTGAGCGAGCGGAGCAGAGACAGGATGGTGCTCCTGTCTGTTTTCTCTGGCTGGCCGCAGCACTCTGAAGTGAAGTGGACAGGATGATCTGGAATGCGGTACCTGGGCTCACGCGCTCGGCAGAAGAGCTGTGCCTGCGGGCTTGGGCCCGGTCCAGCCCCGTACCTGCTTCACGGCTCTCTCAAACGGAATCGGCATGACCTTACAAACCTCCCTCCCCCCCCCCGCCAAGCCCTGTCCTGTGTTTAACGCTCACGCCATGGGGGGGGGGGGGGCGCATGCAGGTAGGGCCTTCCCCTCAGATGGCACCTTCGGGAGGTTCGGGAGGTTCGGGGGGCGGGGGGGTACATGGGCATATCCTTTGTCTCAGCCTGTCTGCCTGCAGTGGTTCTGCCCAGTCAGCAGTAATGCGTGCCCCCCTCCCTCCCTCCCTCTCATCAGTTCTTTACTCTCTACCTCACCGGTTTTTTTTTTTTTTCACTTCACTGTGCTCCCCCTCTCTTACTGTCTTTTGTCACACTTACTCCCTCCCTTCCTCCCCCCTCTTTCTCTCTCTCTCTCTTTCTCTCTGGCTCTCACTCCCTTTCTCATCACTTCTTTACTCTCCACCTCTGTCAGTTTTTTTCTCCTTCTGTCCTGTAATCTCCCCCTTCGTTCCCTCTCTTTTTCACATCCCCCTTCCCTCTCGCTCTCTCTCCCTCCCTCCCTCCCTCCCTCCCTCCCTCCTCCTCTCTCTCCTTCCCCCTCCCTCCCTCCCTCCCTCCTCTCTCTCTCTCTCCGGGCTGCATTGTTATTCTGCAGGAGTCACTGCAGTGGAGCCCGAAGAGAAGCACCAGCCAACCCACTGAGACACTGAGAGACAGAGCAGCCATCTGCCTCTCTCTCTCTCTCTCTCTCTCTCTCTCTCTCTCTCCCTCCCTCTTGCTCTCTCTCTTTTCCACTCCAGAATCCGTCAACCCCACTCCGCACTCCCCCCCTGCAGAAACACCCCCATTTCTTCTGACACAGGAAGCTTAGCCTATACTCCCCAACATGAGAAAACCCCACCCATCCTAGTACAGACTTCCTGTCTCATTAACATAAACCCGCCCATCCTAGCACAGATTTCCCACCTCATCAACATAGACCCCACCCATTCTAGCGCTGACTACCTGCCCATCAACATAAACCCCACCCATCCTAGTACAGATTTCCCACCTCATTAACATAAACACGCCCATCCTAGTACAGACTTCCTGCCTCATTAACATAAACACGCCCATCCTAGCACTGACTTCCTGCCACCCAGAACCAATCCATGGTATTTAGCACGCGACAGACGGCACACGTGAGTCTCAGCGCTGTCGTGAAAAGCTGTCAAAACGCAGACGAAAGTGGGGAAAGTGCTCTTGAGAGATGAAAGAAAAAGAGTAAGTCCATTTTTCATGGTTTTGAGGAGCAGATGCCCCCCAGGCAGTAAGACCTCCATATTTCTGTAGCCCTGGGGTGGGGTGGGGTAAGAGGGGGTGGGGGTGGTGGTAAGAGGAGGTGGAGGGGGTCACTGCCCCTCTCCTCTGTGAACTCCGTTTTCATTCCACCTTAAATTCACCTTTTGTGGTCCACCTTAAATTGGAAGCGCTGGTCTGGAGCAGTTCGTTGGGTCAGCCTGTTCTCTCCAGGTCTCCCTTAATCGGAGCAGCGATCCCACAGGGAGCGGCCGCGGGTCAGCCTCGCCTTTGATCGCATCAATGTTGCGGCAAGGATTTACGGCAGGCCGAGGTAATCCCGGATCCCGCCGACGTCTTAATCAGAGGCAGGCTGGTAAGGTCCTTACAAAGTCCTTCAGAGACAAGGATCTGAGACCCCTAGACCACACAAAAATCCACCCACCCCTCTATTCAAAGGAGACGTGTCGCGGGCGCGAATAGACAAAAAGGGCAAATGAAAACGAAACATTAAACAGCGCGATCTGCGTAGGGCAGTGGAAACGAAACAATAAAAACCGCGATCTGCGTTGTTAAGAAGTCGGCTGGTTCGCACGTCTGATCTTCTTGTGCGGATCTGAAGGATGCTTTTCGAACGTGTGTTTAGCGAGTCGGTTGGTCCGCGCGTCAGATCTTCCTGCGCGCGGATCTGAAAAAAGGCTTTTCGAACGTTTGGTTCTGCCGGCCGGTTCTCTCCCTCAGGCTGAAAAGCGGCTGAAACGCGCAGTCAGCTCGACGGAGATGTCACCAGGGGAGCAATATTTATTAAGCTAATGGAATGAGTGAGCAACGTTGCCGTAAACCCCCCCGTACTGGCTGAGCCGGGCCACAGCTGTGATAATCGTCTCCAGTTCAGTAGCCGCGCTAATAATCCTGCGGTATAATCTTCAATTAGAGCTGCAGCAGCAATCTCTGTGACAGGACTTTCCGCGCATTGCTGTGAGCCCGCGCACACGTGCGTGTGTAACGTCTGGGTGTGTTTTTGTGCTCCGTGTGTGTGTATGAGTGTGCGTGCATATGTGCTTGTGCGCAGTATGTGAATGCGTGTGTTTGTGTTCTTGTGCCCAGTGTGAGTGCGTGTATGTGCTTGTGCACAGTGTGTGTTTGTGTGTGCTTGTGTGCAATTTGCGTGTGTGCACAAGTGTGCCTGTGTGCAGTGTGTGTGTGTGTTTGTATGTGCTTGTGCGCAGTGTGTGTTTGTGTGTGCATGCGTGCCTGTGTGCAATTTGTGTGTGCACAAGTGTGTCTGTGCGCAGTGTGTGTTTGTGTGCGCATGTTTGCAGTG